>NW_017306701.1:15932-71419 GCF_000935625.1 Nanorana parkeri
CTTCGGGTCGGCCAAACATGCTAAGCATGTTTGGCCGACCCGAAGCCAGCCGCAGCAAGCCTATGTACGGCTGATTTTAGTTGGTGTACGGCTGAAATCAGCCGTACAAGCCTGAAGTGAATAGCCAAACAGCGTTCGGCTCACTTCACTTCGGTTATTCACTAGGCTGCCTACGGCAGCTTTGTGAATAGACCCCTGTGTGCAACTGATGTAATGAGAAAGTGGTGCAAAGGCCATGAAAATGAAGCCTGTTAGAATAATTTCTTCTCACGGAATATCTATTTCTGTTCCTTTAATTGGACTTTAAGATCCCTCCAAATATTAAATCACATCTTGACAGTGGTCTGGAGGGAACAAGACATAATCACTAGAAGCAGTAATCTTCCTTTGAAGAGCAAAGTAACCAGTGGTGATATCACATTTCTCTGGACTTTGTACAATTGCCTCTGTTGAGGACATGCTTCCTATTCCTTTTCTATTTTTTGAATGTATAAAAAAAAATTAAAAACCACAAAAAAAGTTGCAGTAGTTGTGTGGAAATAATGAAGGCAGCTCTATATTTGTAAAGTATCTGTCAGTTTCCACATACTAGAGCTCACATGGAGGAGTTGAAGCAGATCACGCTGATCCACATGTTTCATTTCAGGTGATCTGAAAAGACTCACAGCTTCTGCTCCCACAAACTGCTTAGCATTTCAATTGCATAATATCAACTGTTCTATGTGATGTGAGTCACACTTACCATTTTCTTATTCAAGATTACTTTTGTCTATTTCTAAAAGATGTTCTATCTTTTCTGATGCTAATATCTTAACTCGTTCAGCTTTTAACAATATATGCAGATGGAAAGGGAGCACAAATAAGAAGCATTTTTCTATTGTTTCATGACATGAGGAGGAAAGAAATAACAAAATAATAACAAATAATGACGCAAAATACCAAAAAGGAAAACAAAAGCTGTGGGCTGCTGCAAATTATTTATAGACTAGTTGCAAGTTTTCTTGATAAGTCATTTGTAGTACCACAGAAGTACATCTGATGGTTGTTTCTAAAATAAAGGAAAGCTCCACTTTTGTTTAACAATAATATAGCATATCATATTGCTACACAAGCCATTTATCATTTTTATTAAAATGTACCTTTCCATTTTGATCTGTAGTCGCTGTAGTTTTCCAAAACTGTTGAAAAACGTGATGCAGTATGGCAACTTAGAGGCATTCTGTACACTGTTGGTGTACATAATGCCCCTCAAAATGTAATTTCCTGCTTCTGTCATTGGCTCACTAATTTTCCCAGAATTCTACACTAAGATACAAGTACAATGTATTGCACCCCTGCAGTAGGAATTTCATGTTTAGTGAGATGCTTCTTCAGATTTGTCACCGTAAAGTGACACTAAAATCAGGAGTTAAATCTTAAAAATGCATTCAAGTACCTTAACTAACTAATAACAAAAATGTATCTTATTTGTGTATCACTCAGTTGTAAAGCCTCATATCATCTCTGAGGCCCCATCACACTGAGCGACTTGGGTATTGCGCGTTTTCCGCGCAATTTTGTGCCGAGCGGCTTTGAGCTACATTGCGCGATATTGAGCGACAAGGCACATTTTATCGTGCTACTTCGTCGCTGCTACATTGGGCTGTAACCAATCAGCAACAATCTTGATGTGACATCATTCTTTCCTTACATTTTGAAGTGCAAAAGTGACCCTTCTGTCGCGCGATATCGCGCGGCCATGTCGAGCAAAATCTCCGGTAATGCGCGATTTCGCGCAACACCATTGAGTCTATTGGGGCCGAATCGCGCGACATCCGCCGAAAAAAGGGTCAGGTACAAGTGACAAGCTTCAGCGACGAGCTACAGGCGACCTTGAGCTGTGAGATGTGAACAGCTCCACTGGAATGCATTGGACAAGCCACATAGAGCGATATCGCGTGGAAATATGCGCAATTCCGTGGCGGAAATCGTGCGATAAACCGCTCAGTGTGAACGGGGCCTGAATTGGTGCTGACACTGTCCTTTCACAAGCTCACTCCGGGGTGGTCTATAATCTCATGTTTAATTTACTAATTTGTTTTGACATTGTAGTCTATCACAGGAGCGCGCTTGTAGTGGTCGCTGCTTTACCATGGGGAACAAAAGTAGCCACCTTCAGAAGGAAGGACAGTTTCAGCATGAATTTAGAGATGATTTGAGGATATACAGTTGAGTGATACACAAATAAGATACATTTTTGTTATTAATTAAGGTTCTTGAATGCATTTTTAAGAAACTTTTAAGGAATCCAGAGACTGCAGCTTACCTTATTAGAACACTGAGATTTCACCATGTGGTTATAATGAAACCACATCTTCCCATTCAGTCTGGAAAGAACAATTTCTTTAAAACAGAAAAAGGTAGGTATCTGTCCTAAACTTACAATCCTTGCAATTCCCATCCCATGGGATATTTTTTTCTCAACAAAATTTGAGTGAAGCTGGCTATACACTAATAGAATTTAGTTTAAATACATTTGTTTTTGGAACATTCATTAAAATTTTAATAATTAATGGGGTTATATTGACAATAGATTTCAGATGTAGAAAAAAAAACTGAAGGAGCAGGATGCAAATGTTTTCTCAAATTAATGAAATTCTAGCAGTGCACATCATGTTTTGTTCAAGAGACTCTAATCATTCAAAAATCAAATGTTAAAATCAAACAAAATTTTGAACAGCATGCTACAAGTCTCTGACGGCATTATCGACAGGGCTATTCACAAAAGGGTGAAGAGTTTGGAGAAGGAAGGAGAAGTGAACAATCTAGGCCAAAATAGCTGATTTGGAGAAATTCTTCAATTCAGCTCACTTTCCAGTTGAGCTATGTTGGTCTAGATTGTTCAATTCTCCTGCCTTTTCCTAACTCTTCACCCTTTTGTGAATAACCCTACAAATGTTCTGATGAGATTTTTCAAAAATCTACCAGTGCACACCTTTTTTTAGGTAGTGTGGGTAAATGTTAATATTTTTATTAGTTTTTGGGTTTTTTAATCTGTCTTTGTCACTGAGACAGGAAGGTCCAGACAGCATTAACAACATTTCTAGAAGTTCTAATCCTTCCACAGTCTACTAAAAATAGGTGACCTGTATATCCATGTCACCATTTGAGAGGCTTCCAATCACTTCTTGTCATGACAGGAAAGGAGAAAAATCTCCCAACAGGGACACAAATAACAACAAAATCCAGAGAGTAGCTTTAACCGATCCCCACTCTATCCAATATGAAATAAACAGGGTCATTCACAACCGAGTGAAGAGTTTGGAGAATGCAGGAGAAGTGAACAATCTAGGACAACATAGCTGATTTGGAAGAATTCTGCAATTCAGCTCACTTTTCAGTTCAGCTATGTTGCCCTGAATTGTTCACTTCTCCTGCCTTCTCCAAACTCTTCTCCCTTTTGTGAATAACCCTGAAAATGTTTTTAGTGGTTTTAGATCAATTGAAGGCTGTAACAGAATATTTCTAAAGCTGGCCAAACATGGCTCGATTTTGCCTAATACCTGTTAATCAGGCCCCACCTGGATCAATAAACTATGATTAAAAAATGAAGTAGCCTGGCCAGCTGAACAGTGACTGCAGCCAATCAACTGTAGTCATCGTATGGGTATTTAGGTAGCTGCACTTCTGTGGCTGTCTGATTTGAATAGCCAGCAGGCGAGATTTCCCCATGCATGGTATTATATGGATGGGGGTAATCAAGTAGTTTTCTTTCATTCAGCCTACAATTCTCCAAATGAGCATAAATGTGCAAAGAACGAGTGTAATTTGTTGTAGGTAAATGCAGTGTGCACTTTAAAAATATGTTTGCTCATTTTGGCCATTTCAAACTATTATAGTGTAGTTTCAGGTAGAACTACTTACTCTTCAGCTGCTTCTAATTAATTTACTAAAAAAACGACCTTTATAATTATTTTGCCTTTATTGTTCCTTCTCAGAGTCATAACTAGAATATAACGTAAAGAAAAAAAAAACATTTGTTGGTAGGATGGCATTGATTCTATGGTCTTTTCAGGGTGAAGATATGTTACTCCCCCATTCCTAGAGCACAAAGGAAAGACGTAATTGTTGTATTGACACACAGAGCATGTAAAATAGAAAAAATTAATATTCATAATGCATTATTCTGGTTTAAAATACAATAGCACTGCAAGATAGGTACAAAAATAAGTGTTTTGAAACATGCAGTAATTATCTAATGAGAAAACATTACATTTCTTCAACTCTGTGATCAAGATGAGAAATATGTTGTCATTTTGCATAATAGATAGAAAATGAGCAAGAAAATATGAAAAAAGGGTATGAATGAGAAAATGAGAAAGAAGCAAATCTGTAATAGAACATACAGTAAGAAGACCCAGTTCCAACCAAATATTGCTATTGTCTGTAGCTTAACAATGGAATCTCAAATACTGGGTCTCTAAGCAGTCACCAATTGAAAAAAATATACATTTAAAGTATATCTAAATCCAGAAGCATTTTTCCCATTCCCTTCATTTTCCCAAATAAACAACAGAGGAAATCTCTCCCAACGTTATGTGGAATTGCCTATTACATTGTAGTCAGTGGAAGAGGTTTTCCCCATTTAAAAATGTTACCTCCCACTGTGCAACTGACAAAAAAAAATTGATTTCCCATCACTTGCTTCTTGGTAACAATGGTCACCAGGACAAATCTAGAGGATGAATGTATCTAGCTGGTCACAGGCAGCAATGAAAACATGACAGGGGTTTTATCCCTTCCACATACGTCCAAAATGCACAAAGCGTTTTGGCCTAGATACGCTGATGTTTTTCCATTCCAGATCTTCTTAGAGAGGTAATAGATTAACTGAGAAGCAACTGTATCTTTGTTTCAGGAGAAAGGACATGATGGTAAAAGCAGGTAAAGTGAACCTAAACGTTTTAAGTCCATATAATTTTACAATATATATGTATATATATATAATGTGTGTGTCATATTTGGCTTACTAATAAACTTTTAATACTCACAGAATTCTCAGAACTTTCTATATGGAAAGCACAGCTGAAGTTGTTTCCTTTCAGAAATGTTGCCTCCAACTGAAGACTCTGATGAAGCTATATGGAGCCTGGAGGCCCGGGTCAGAGAGGGGCATGAGTTACTGCCTTGACTCATTTCATTGTGTGTGTAAATTATACTTTAAGCTATTGAGCTATGCAAGCAACAGTTTTAACTCTTGCAGCAAAACTGATAAGGAGACCAAGGGAAGCATATAAACAAGTTTCAAAAGTGCCATCTAGTGGGTGAATTAATCAATACTGCTTTTAAGCAGTGGAGTTCTCTATTGCATGAGGTAGTAAAATCAGTATCAGTAATGAAAAAAATCCTTATGATTTCCATACACCTAAAGGCATCCTCAGTTATAATCACAAAAGGTAGTAATATTATGATCTGAATAACTGAAAATAAATATTTTGCTTCAGAGGCACAACTGATCACAGATGGTTTTGTTTGTCCACCTATGTAAGAATTCAGGCATGTAAATATTTTTTTTTACTAGATTTAAATTCTTAGTGAAAACCTACAATATAGATGCATTTCTTCATTTAATATGCAATAAATAAATACACAGTGAAAGTCTTTTAGAATAAGTTCTGTATATGAGGAGACCTCTGTTCTTCAATATCCTGTGTGTCACCGACATTTGAAAATACTGTCAATAAGTGACAGCTCGATTCCACAGATCTGTTCTGTATTCAAGTGAAACTCTTCATGGAAAGTTGGTTTTAAAACGTCTTTACATATTTACTGTAAACCCCAAATTATATTAACTTTGATAGTCTTTGCAACTTCAGGTTCACTAAGCTGCTTTATTATACTCAAAAATGCTTTATGTTCATTTTTTCCTTTGAATATTTGGTTCAGTTCATTTATTTTTTGCATTTTAACAACAGTTCAGCAGCATAATCACTATCTCCCTCTCAGCCTCATTTTTATACACTTAAGTCTTGCAAAAACTGTCAATTTTCATCTTGGAAAATTGTAAAGCCAATGACTGACTCATTTTACTGCCTAAATATGTTGAACTTCGATACATTTCATGGCTCAGCGTGAACTTACAAAATGAATCAGGAATGAGTTATTTAAAAAAGTTTCTGTATTTTAATTTCTTTGCGTAGAATTCCTTTGAAGTGATTTCTGCCCCTATTTTGTATGTGTCAGATGAAGACTTCTTTTCCAACGCTGCTTAATAGGTAGATATACAAGGGTGGAGAAACTCCCCTCTGCGATAAGAAAATATCTATTCTGTATAATATATAAAAATATTATTGCAACATTGGCATGTATAGCTTTCTCAAGAACACAGCTTTAAAATAATATTGCACTTTACACCTTTAAAAGAGAGTTCCAAATTTAACAACAACTCAACTACAAAAATAGCTGCTTATATATGTTTACGTATTTTCTTTTTCCGGATGAGCTGTATGTAAGGAAAAACAAGAGCCACTCATGATGTATTTTTAAATCATGCTCCCCTAGGTACATACTGTATAAATGAATTGCTATACAATTAATTGCTTTGATGACTAACCATGTTACCTGATGAGTATTGTGAAAAGTAAACGCTAATTGAACTACTGGAGGCACTATTCTGTCTGTTTGATACTATTTGACAGAAAAAAAATCGCTCCTGGCTAAGTAAAGGACAACTTTATTTTAAATAGGAAGATATTGTCCCCCCTTCCCCACCTTCTGCCGAAAAAAGAAAATTGCACACAGTACTCCTGTTCCCAAGAATGCACCCTAACCAGTATCTGGCTTGTCTGAGACTAACAGATTTTTCCTGCTTTGGCATGATTTTTTTGAATCCTAATTATTTACCAGTGCAGATAAAAAGTGTGCCGGCCTTAGGAAGATATTGTGTGCAATGTTTTACTGAAGGCAATGGGTATTTTGTTTCTTCTAACTATTAGCCACTTATCCTTCAAAGATCTAAAATACCCTAAAAGCCATACAATCTCTGATATGTTGCTACATGTCACCAGACATCAGTGCAGTTTGCACAAAGGATCTTGTCAAGATAGAAATATGGGAGCTGCCATTGTATTTAACTTTCCTGACACCGTACATGGCAGCATACAATGCGGTATGGCTCCGCCCCCAGCCCAATCACAGGACCAGTTATACTATAAATTAAAGCCCACCTCCCAAGGCCACCATTCTTTTTTCTGTCCTCACTGCTCAAGCCGGTTATACTAAGAATAGGTTGGAGTTTTTTCCCTCACCTTGCTGGTTTCTTCTGGCCTGCCGCACAGGTTCAGCCTCTCCTGTTGCGAAGTTCCCTTTGTTCAGGTGGCTAAATGCAGTCTGATAAGGGAAGCCTCCCCCATAGCCTTGGAGTTGGGGTGCAGGAAATGGTCTCTTGGGGTCTGTACTGTAAATATTAAACAACTGTCCAAGGTTTAGAATGACAGTCCCACTTTTTAGTCAGCTGTTCCCCTAAAGTTGTGTCCCAGGATCACGGCATGAAGCTTGCTGAGTCTGTCACTACCTCTGCCCAGCAGACATGCTCCTGTTATGTTGTGCCAGTGGCGCATTCATATCTGGTGGTTCTTTCTTATGCAAATTCAGTGGCTTAGCCTGTGCTTTGTGTGTGTGGTGGTAGGACAAGCGTGTGTCTTACCGCTGTGCGCTCTGTATGTGATTACATAACATTTGTTTTATACTGGATGTCTGGTGAAGTGGCAGGTAGCCATGAAACATGTTACATGGCGTTGAATAAAATCAACCTTTTCATGAAATGGATGGCTTCCTCAAATGCATCTTATGCTGTGACCAGGGCGTATCTTCTACCTATTGGGTATTTTTCAGCATTTTGCCACATATTGCTTCACGATCTAGAAGTTCAACACAGCTGAACTAAATTTGGAACCACCTCCTATCAAGAAATCTATGGAGACAGATAGGTATACCACTTGCTGTGATCTCCCGCGACCACTCTATGTGTGAGTTATTTCATTCTACACCTATTTTTCCTAGAAATCTTCTTTCACATTATGTTTTGCACTAACATAACTACACTGGAAGGGCCCTCCTGCTTTCTCTCCTCAGTTGTTTTTTGTTTATTTGGCGAGTCTCCCATTTTGAGAGAAAAACTGTCCTATAGATATTTGCATATCTGATTGCCATAGTCTCTAGTCTGCAATAGTCCGTAAGTAGCTTTTAATATAATGTTTTGCATAAAACAGCAACACTTGTTTCCAGTAGGTTTTGTTTACATTACATTTCCCTGCAGGATACTAGACATTGACTGTAGATAATAGTTCTGTAAAGAAGCTGAAAGACTGAACACTAAAGATTGATAGAGACTGTGAAACATGAAAACCGCTCAGGTCACTGATAATACGGCATAAACAGAAATATGGATTTTCACTAACATTTCAGCTCTTAGGGGAAGAATTCCCACATCATAAAACTATTGCTATTTCCAGACTAATTGTAAATTGCTGATTCACAAAGTAGGATGTGAAAAAAAACAATAGGTCTGTGAATTTTCTATTAATTCAAAAAAGTTTTAGTTATATCTTATAGTGAACTTTGACTTAAATGTTAAAGGGTCGGTCTACTCAAATATGATGTTTTGGGTCTACTGTAGGTACAGATCAGTGGAATGAATTACAAAATAAACATTACCATTACCATCTTACATCTCTGGGAGTACGGGCAGTAACAGTACCCCACTGGAAATTTGTGTTCCTATCCACAATGTTATTCCTCTTGCTGCATCCCTTATTGTATAAAATAAATAAATAAAAGCATAAACAGATAGGGTGGAAACACTTGTAAAAGTTGAGATGGAGGCATTCAAGGAGAGATCTACCTACTGGCATTCCATTAGCTGATTCAACATTTATCAAATACTTAAATCTTCCCTTAAATGAAATATGTAAAATGTCAACATTGTCATTAAAAAGCACCTAAACATCTAGAGTATTCTTATTAAAAATTGAAGGCTAGCCTACCCCCTCCCAACTCCTCATTGTTCTTACTGAGCCTATCATGTTTAAGGGTCAATTGTAAGGTAATAGATGTGGGAGGTGCAGGGCCAGACAATCAGGAAAAGGATGCTAAGTACATGCAGTCACCTGAGTGTGGTTGACTTTTATTAAAGACGTCACTTTACAAGTTCTTTAGCTTTACTTTAGGTCTAACCTAGTTACCTTTTGTTAGAGAAGATGCTACTTCATGTATCCCTAAGTGCTGCTAACTTAAATAAAACTCGCGCAATTTTGTCGCATCATCTCTGTTAAAACAGAAGGCCTTCCCCATTGATACTGTCAGGTGACAGGTGGTCACTCAAAAGTGGAGAGCAATATGACTTCTTGGAGTGTTGGCTTATCATTGCTTGAAGTGAACTGATAAGAGGTACTTTGGATCACTTTGACACTATTCAAGAAGTGCCACAGTCCTGGTTACTTGATGCAATATCCGAATCAGGCATTTGGACACTTTCTGCATTAGTTATCAAATTGTTTTACATGTAAACTTTTTACTCAGCAACTGGCTTTGTCTCGGTTATGAACACAGAAGCAACAGCCTTGCATCTGGGTAACACCAGATGTAGAGTTATTTCTACATTCTGGCCACTATGTTTAAAAATTACTGGGACTTAAGTTCTGCTTCAGTGTTTGCCATAATGAAACAAACAACAAACAAGCCAAACTAACAAGCCCTGGTGAAGAATTTAAGAAATTCATGTTTTTTATTATTAGTCCTATTATAATGTCATGGTAAGCATCTGTTTGAGAGAGCTTTTGTCAGAAATGCTTTGGAATTTTCAAGATGGTCATGGAATGAATATCAACGGCACATCTGATTATGCTATACATCACAAAGGATGGCAGTAAAAAAATATGCATATGAATATTTATACAACATATTAAAACGAATATTACCATAATCCAGGTGCAGGGCATATGTAACAATTTACCTGCAATTTACTTTAAACATAATTCAAGAATAATACTTTTTTATAATAATAATACTTTACATTTTTTCAGTCTTTTATTTACATACTTTGCTAATTCACCAATTATTTTTCTGCTGAGAGAGCTCTACAGAGAACATTGTACCATCAGTCTCTTCTCCAAAAGAAGATAACAGTCTCTAATATTGCAGTAGCATTCTGGACTTACCTGAGACTCTGCAGAGCACACCATAGATACTGCATAGCCCACCTGAGACTCTCTATGGTGGGCTCTGCAGGGTCCCAGGTGGGCTGGTCTGGTCGTCGGGGTCCCTTTCCCTGCACCTCCTCCCAACTCTTCTTACCTGCTGCTGGGGCCCGGCCTCCTCCACCCCCTCCCCTGTCACCTTTGCCATGCCGCCCCGGTACAGTTGATACCCATGTAAGAGGCCCCCCAGGCTGCCCAGACCCCTCACATGGGTACCAGCCGTACCCCCCTGATGGCGGTGTTCTATCAAAGGTTGTGACTACGTTAGAATGTGTGACCGATGACGTGGTCACACGTTTTAACCTAATCCCGCCCAGTTTTTCGGCGGTGGAATGTGTGACCACCAATAGGTGAAGCATTCCAGCGCTTTCCCAGCTGTTCCAGGGCAGATGGGCATTGCAAATCGCATGTGCAGGAGAACCGATCTGCCCCGGAACAGCTGATCGGTCCTGAAATGTCACTTCTATCCGACTGAGATCTCACATTCCGCCCCACTCACAAAGTAGGATAGAATTGACATTTCAGGACAGAACAGCTGTTCCGGGGCAGATCAGTTCTCCTGCACATACCATCTGCGATGACGATCTGCTCTGGAACAGCGGAGAAAGCGTTGGAATGCTTCACCTATTCCACCACCGAAAAACTGGGCGAGATTACGTTAAAATGTGTAACCACGTCACCGGTCACATATTCTAACATGGTTTCAAACTTTGATAGAACAGAGGCCTGTCTGTAATCATGTAATCAGAGAAATTGATTATAATAGTGTGTGCGGTGGGCTATGTGTGGGGGGTGTGACGCACATGTCTCCTCTCCCGCCATCGCCTGTTACTGGGGACGCGGCCTGGAGGTGAGTTACAGGAGACCCACCCCCTCACTGAGAAGCCCGTCGGCAGTGCGGGGCCCTGGTGTTCTAACACCGGGACCCTGCATTGCCCCATATTGCAGGACCGGACCCCACTGAGGCTGTGGGGGTGCACAGGACCGGACCCCACTGGGCCTCCCTAGAGCCTCTGGCCCCGGTGCGCCGGCACCGGCAGTAGTTCCGCCCCTGCATGCATATATGAATGCTTTGAAGGAATTGTGTCCAACTGGTAATAAGATTGTGGATCCATTGGAAGTCCATATACGTGAGCTATATGTGCATGGTTGTTCACATGTGTGGTCTACAACTGAATTCATGAATCCCATACAGCAATTAACTTTTTATTATGATGCGGTGTGAATCCGGTTATTGAAGGCCACTGTGATACATCAAACAAGAGTACCTGCATGGATTTATTCCATAGTCACATGCATATAATACCTACAAGGGGAAAAGTCCTGGTCCCTGGGTCTATAACTTTACAGCCCTATAACAAATATGCTTCATGACCCGAGTCAGGATATACAGGTGAAACTCGAATAATTAGAATATCGTGCAAAAGTCATTGCAGTAAGTGCTGCAAAAGGGGCCCAAACCAAGTACTGAGTACATATGCATGCTTGTACTGTTCAGAGGTCCGATATTGTTCTATGTACAATCCTTGTTTTATTGATTGCATGTAATAATCTACTTTTTTGAGGTTGTGGATTTGGGGTTCTTGGGGTTTTCATGAGCTGTAAGCCATAATCATCACAATGATGACAAATCACGGCTTGAATTATCTTGCTTTGCATGTAATGAGTCTATCTCATATATTAGTTTCACCTTTTAAGTTGCATTAGTGAAATAAATGAACTTTGCACGATATTCTAATTATTCGAGTTTCACCTGTACATCAGCTGCCAAATATCTTCTAACAGTATTTGAAGCCTTTCCCTGGTTTCAAACAAAAAATAGTATCTTTAGAGACATCAAATGCAGTACCATATATACAGGATCCTGGAAATATTTGAAACTATTAGGTGATGCATAGTGGCTCCACAGGCAGTTTGGGGATATTTTTAACTCTTTTCATAGGGGGTTTATGTCAAGTTTATTATATTTAGGTTTAATCATGGAGTATAATAAAGTTGGGATAATTTTTCACATATGTGGGGCGAGACTTTTGTGGGTTTGAATATCACTGGTATTGGAGGTCTGAATATTTGTTTCTATTTGTTATATCAGTGGGCTACTCCCGCATCTTCCTCAAATTCATTATAGTTGTGAATGTTATTTACCTTTCAACTCTTACAAGTCCATATATTGAGATAATATTATTGGTATCCAGTACGGTGAGTGTATGTGGTAGGAGATACAGTATAGACCTCCCTGCCTATTTACATGTTCTAGGTCTGTGTTGTGATCTTATTAAAATATGACATCCTTGGAACAGCTCCAATGGGAGTTTCCAGAGAACATCCTGATATTTATTTTCAGCTAGCTTAGCACAAAATGTCAATGTGGATCCATTCGGTGAGAGTAAACTATGTTCTTTAGCTGGTGGACATAGGCAGGAGAGTTTTTTGGATGGACAGAGTTTGGGCTATGGGGTAGTCAGGCATAATCCCATTTGCCTATATTTGTGCATTTCCTTCTTGGTAAGCAAGATAATATGGTTATTGGCTGATAGTTACATAGCTACTTAGTAAATCAGGTTGAAAAGAGAGGTCAACCAATAGAGAGGAAGAGAAAAAAACAAGATGAATAAATAAATTAAAAACATCCAAAAACAGAACCATATACCCACAGTTACCCACAGTTGATCAAGAGGAAGGCACAAAAACCCTATAAAGCACAGTCCAATTTGCTTCAACATAGGAAAAGAAATCCTTCCTGATCCCTTAAAGCGAACAGATATTCCATGGTTAAACAATCTCTGGTGTCATTATTTTTTAATGTCAATATCCACTTTTATTCTGAGCATTTAGAAATGCACCCAGCTTTTTTTTTTTTATTAAAGTTAACTGATCTGACAAATTAACTAGTTCCTGAAGTAGCCTATTCCACATTTTCACAGGTCTTACTGTGAAGAAGCTTTTCCGTATCTGGTAAGTAAACCTTTTCCTCCAGATGCAAAAAACATCTCCTTGTCCTTTTGCAGTGACCTTAAAGTGAATAGTTTTGCGCCAAGCTCACTATATGGACAATATACTTATGGCAATCAAATCCCCCTGAATCGACTCTTTTAAATTCACGTTAGTTAATCTTCCCTCATAGCTGCGGTCCTCCATGTCCCTTATCAGTTTTGTGAACTGGTGCCCAAAACTGAACTGTATATTCCAGATAAGGTCTTACTAATGCATTGTAAAGGGGCAAGGTTATGTCTCTCTCTGGAGATGGGGTTGTTTTGCTAAAGACAAATAGGCTGTTTACTTTTCAAGCGCTTTTTCCCCTAGCTTAGTGAATGAGGTGAAGCTCTGCCAATATCCATCATCCAATCATGCGCATGCAAAAATATATTTTTTTTAATTTTCCTTGCACATGATTGGATATTCGTTGCAATGTGATTTTTTTTTACCACATTCACTTAGCTAAGTGACAATTTATTTGCAAAGCAAACAGTCTATTTGCCTTTAGTACAGTAACCCCTATACCTCTTTTAACACAAGAAAGTATTTTGCCTGCTTTAGAAACTGCTGCTTGGCATTGCATGATGAGTCTATGGTCTACCAGAACACCCAGATCCTTCTCGATTATTGACTACCCCAGTTGTACTCCCCCTAGAGCACATCATACATGCATGTCTTTAGTCCCCAAGTACATTTATCAACAGTAAATCTCTTTACCTCATGGCTGCTCAATCAAGCCATGCATTCAGGTCTGTTTGTGTTAGGGACATGTTGTAAGGACTTTTTTCCACTACAAAGTTGGTGTCATCTACATACACAGAAATGGTACTTTTAGGGCCCATTTCCACCAGCAAGCCAATGCTGACGCATCACACTTCTAACCTTTTTTGTTGTTAGAACTTTATTGAAATGCCACGGGTGACATTTCATGAATTTTAATTGTTACCACACTGTGCTGAAAAAAGTACAACTTGCCATACTTTTTTTTAGCGCACATTGAAACAAGGTATATTACCTTCTCTGGCATTGGGGCTGCACTGAAAACCAGTGCAACCCCAATGCTGCTGGTGTGAAGGACCCTATAATCCCAAACTCTATATAATGTAAATGATGTAACTTCAGTTCATGTTTTCATGTTCAGTTCAGTTCAATTTTATACAGTAACAGGAAATAGAGATTCTGTGCGCTCACGTAATACAAATCAAATAAAAGAAAAAGACTCATTGAGTAAGAAATGGTTAAACAATCTCAGAGGCTCCCTTCCATCACACTTTGGATAGACAATTCTCATGTTCCCATTTCTTGTCTTTGATGTGGTTTCAGGAGAAAATTGCCATGCTATTTACACAAATTAGCAAACGGTGTTTCCAGCGAATTGAATTGTTCTAAATAAGGACTATTAGAGTAAGGGTCTTACAGATAATCAGACCTCCTTCTTTCATCTTATGTTCAGCTTTAACAAAAAAAACACATTATACTATGAGGCAAGATGTAATGTAGTTATGGCAGCTGTAATTAGGAGCAGTACTAGTAATTTGCTAGGGCAGTTATCGAATAGTTCTGACAGCTAATGCAGTAAATCAAACAATTATTATTTTTGTTTCCAAACTAGCAACAATCTATTCAGGCACCTTTTAAATACCTTTGCAAAGGCTAACAGCAAAGTCATCAGCTGAGAATTTTGTAAAATTAATTTACTCATTGAAAACGAAAAAAAAAAAAAGTTGAAAGTTGTTGTTCCTGTATGCCATTTTAGCTCTTTCATGTTATAAAGCGTCCTGTTACAATCTGAACAAAGAGTCACTGACAGTCTCTTTATTATCTTTTTTTATGTTTGCCTGCTCCTTGTTATAGAGAGTTTCTAATTTGCTGCTGATCTCTTCAACTAATACTGAAGACTTTTTAAGTCAGTAAATGACTGACTGTATAAGAAAGAACACACACAAGGACAGTGCATTGTCTTCGTGAAGTACTTTTATTGTAACAAACAACAAAAGAAAATGTTAAAATATTACTTACAAAGCCAGATGGATCATAAGCATATAGCGTAATATATCGCCACTTCCCAGATACAGTATTTCTCACTGGTCAGATGTTGGAGCCAAAACCATATACACCTGTGTACACATGTCAGAACCACTGAACCTGCCACCTATAGGTCCTCCTTACTGATGCGCTTCAGGATCGTACTCCCTTCTTCAGAGTATAGCAGAGCTGATCCTCCTCCCAACTGTACATATATATATATACTGTGTATATACATATATATATATCTATATATACTCTATATACAGTATCATGTGACTTACTTGTATGCAGCTGACCCCTAATGGTCCTATTCCCATTCAGTTTGCCGTAAATGTCTGTAAATACATACACTGCTCTGCTATCAGTAGCAAGAGTCAAGGTGATCTGACTGAAAGAGAGTTAAGAATAAGGCCGAAAGGCAAGAAATCAAATATTTAGCATTGAAATGTTGGAAAGGTGCAGGAATACCTATGATAGATCTACAGTTGTATTCTTATTTAGCTTTAATTACTTTTCACCCAATTCTTTCCATTAACGTGGGACTATAGGCAAAATAAACAAAGACATACAGTATATGCTGCAGTTTGTCATTAGCATGCTTTTGTGTCTCTGCATCCCCCTATATAACATACGGGTTGATCCTGCTAGCCGACTCATTCTTTTTTTTCTTTCTTTAACAGGCAATACTATGTAGAAGAAGTGGTACTTGCAGTTGGGAAAGACTGACAGGGGTGCTTATGCTTACAATGACCAGCTTTTATTCACAATGTTTAAACTTTTCTTAACCAAAAGAAAAAAAATGTTACTCTAATTGTAAAAAAGTGTTAGCTGGAGTTGGGCTTTAATTTGTTGCGTCACTAACTAAATGCTTCTGCGAAATTGCAATACTGCTGTGGAGTTTAACTGTAGAATGAACAAGTTTTATTACAAGTGGAAAAATAACAAATCTACTGGCTGGACCAAGAGGTAAAAAAAATGTTACAGAAGGACTTCAGAAAAACAAAAGCTGCTGTGTTGATGCCAGTAACAGACTGTATCAAAGTTTTATTTTTATGTCATTTTTTTATTTTTCACATAGTTTCACTTTAACCAGTTGACATCCGCGGTGTTAAACCCCCTTCCCATCCAGGCCATTTTTCAGTATTCAGCGCTGCGGTACTTTGACTGACATTTATTCCGTCATGCAGCGCTGTACTGAAATGAATTTTATACCCTTTTAGCACTTAGGAGTTAAATCTTAAACATTTTTAAGATTTAACTCCTGAGTTTAGTGTGACTTTAAGGCATTTAATACCCGCAGCATTTATTTTGTTTAATGACAGAGCAGTTGCTGGAGCTTGTTTTTGAAGGAAATTTAAACCATGGGAATAAAAAATAAATACCTCTAAGCATATCTGGCAGCTTGCACAGTTTTATTGGTTCAACTGTTTATCAAATCTATATTTTCAATAAAATATACACTCAAATATATTTATAGCATGCAAACACAATAACATTTAAAATTTCTGCAGAATATTAAAGATGAGACTGAGCTGAATAAAGAGATATCTAAAGACTAAAAACTGCCCAAGGCTGCAAAATGGTGACATTCTACAAACAACATAAGGTATTCCAAAAGGTGACGCTTTAAAAACCTTCATAGATTTTACTATGAGCTTCATGAACAAGGTATGAATGGACAAGTTTCTAGGTTTCTGGGCATTGGAAATCTACATATGACTTTTATTCTGATCCTGACATTCCTAAATGAAATACCGGAGGAAGTTACAGCTTTCCTACTTCCTACATTCTTTATCCAAACTGATTTTTTTGCACACCTACAAACTTAGGAAAAAAATGGGACAAAGTACATTGAGAAAAACCATTTCTACTTCATACCATCTTTTGGTAGGCACAAACTCCCAACAAGACCCATCCTTTTTTCACAGACTTCCTTATAGCCCGCTATATCCTGCTTTTGGGTCACAGGAGTACATTAGCAAATGTGCTCCTGTGACCCAAAAGAGAACTAAAGCCAAAAAAGGTTTCTCTTTTAAGTAAGTAGTTCTTTAACTGTGTTTCTGTATTTTGCCTGTATGAAAAAGTAATGTTCAGCAAAGTTGATGCAGTCAAATCCATCTATTCTGGCTATCTACTAGCCATTGCACACAATATATTTGCACCGAACAGCTACCCCTACTGAGCTACAAAGAAGTTAATACAAATACAAGAGAAATACAAATCTATGGATAACGTTGAGCAATGAGTTGCAGGAGTATATACACAATGTAAGACAAAAGATAATGAAAGTCAAAAAGGATAGCTTGTTACAATGTACAGGGTTAAATAAGACAAAGTACAATCTTGGACAAATTTGTGGGGGGTCTTACAGCTCATTGAAACAACACTTCATTTCTGCTGAAAAGTGATCAAATTAAAATGAATTGTCTCATGTACACCTGTATGCAACTAGTAATTAACGTTATGGAGTAAAGTAAATAAAGTGTGAAAACAGATACATTGTTGCTTATTGACTGGGGGCAGTCATTTGAAAATTATTTCAGACCTATATATCACTTTCCAAGCCCAGGCATAGGTCTATTTGGTCACTAGTAGGGAGGCAGGGGACATGACCAACAAAACTTTTTACGGTGTGTCTGTGCTGTTTCAACATTTGGCAGACTGCAAAAAAGTGCTTTCTTTCCTTGACCTTTAATTAATTCAATGTCTTTCTTTCCTTTACATTTGTCGTTACATACAAACCCAGTTCCAGCAATACTTAAAAGAGAACTATGGGTAAGTGTTTTCCCCCATAGTTCTCTTAAGGGTCATGGGATAACATATAGTAGCGTCCTCCTGTGACCCAAAGCTCAGTATATCGCAAGCTACAGCTCGCAGTATACTGAGACCGCCGCAGAGTCGAGATCCACCCCGCTGTATGTCGAGATCCACACAGCTGCGTGAGTGACAGCGGGCTCTGCCTATCTAGAGGCAGAGTCAGCTGTACCTGCCTCATCCCCGTCCGTTCCTCTAGTCAGCGCTGGAGGATCGAAGCGGGGAGGGGGGGAATCCCTGTGGGGAGCCGTGACTGACAGTCACTGCTCTCTGCAGGGTGATGATCGAGAAGTGAACGAGCGATGGTATGTGTTCACTCACTTCCCATTCTATTGAGTCAACGTATGACAGTTTAATTGTCACACGTCGGCTCCAACTATGAGGGTGAGTGATTTTCACTCACCTCATAGTTCTCCTTTAAGTAGGTGCAGTGGCGTCACAAGGGGGGTGCAGGTGGTGCGGCCCGAACCGGGGTGACACTATTGGAGGGGTGACACCAAAATTACTGATGTCATTTTGGTGTCACCCCCTCTAAAATGTTGGGCACTCGGTCATGGCCGGGGGCCCGACAGTGTCAGGAGAAAGGAGGGGCCCCAGTGGCATACCTCATTCCGCCAGGTGACATCCCCTCCTCTCTCTGCCGGTGTCCATCACTAAGATGGCCACCAGCAGGCATCAATTAGATGACCGGGAATGCGCGATGACATCACGGCGGGTATCACTCGGCTCCGGTTGACACTCGCCCTCGGGACGCCAATGAGTAGGTGCACTCTGCTGGTGCTTCAATCCCTATGGCACTTAGCTCTCCTCTCAACCAGAGTCCATTATTCCTCCTCTTTGATTTCTGGCAGTGACCCTGAAAACCCATTTCATCAGACAAAACTCTGATGCCACTGAAACTTAGGACCAAGGTTCTCTATCCAGATCTAAACTAGCAGGTCATGTCGTGGTCCATAGGACATTATCCTTTCTGTCCTTTTGCTATTGATGGCCAGAGGTGAAGAGGGATGTTAAAGTCTTTTTTGCAGTCTGTACTATGTGTCTAGACCAAAGTTCCCCCCATGTACCCGTGGGCCCTGTGTTGCCTCTTTCTATCCCAAAGCAACTCTGAGAAGATATTTCAATGGCTTTTATCATTTACCTTCCTTCCTCTGATGGCTGCACAGTTATTTGGATTGTGGTTGACAAATTCCCTAAAATGACACATATTGTTTTCCTCCCTACTCTTCCATTTGGTAAAGCCCTCGGACTGATCTTCATCCAGAAGATGTTTACACTGCACGCCATTCCTTCCAATATTGTCTTTGACAGCAAAGTCTAGTCCACTCCCTGGTTTTGGTGAGCACTTTGTAAATCCCTTGGACATTTCTCTGCAATTCCCGCTTACTATCCTCAACCAAATGGAGAGAACTAACCAGACCTTGATCATCATTTTCTTGTCTTCATCCACCATGACAACTGGTTCTCTCTCCAGCCTTGAGTAAATATGTCCTGTTGCACTCCTTACCGAGTCAAAAAGTAAATCTGTAAATCAGGCGGGTGCTCGAAGTGACCACGGATGGCACCGTGAATGTCACAAAGTTCAGAAATGTCACCAGCACACCATTCAAATGTGAAGTAAATCCATTTAATGACACATGCTTGTCATTGAAAAACAAACGTTTTCGGAGCCTTACAGGGTCCCCTTCATCAGTCTCAAAATGAGCCTGATGAAGTTTTTGAGCCTGATGAAGGGGACCCTGTGAGGCCCCCAAAAACATTTGTTTTTGAATTGTGTGCTGGTGACATTTCTGAACTTAATTCTCTCCAGCCTTGGGTGGAGTTTTCCCATAATAACCACATTAATTTCAGCTCCAGAGAATCAACTTTGTCTACAGTAAATACCCCTGGGTGCCGACTCATATCCCCCCAGCTCTTGACATACCCACTCTAGCCACCATGCATACCTCTTTCAGTGATATATGGTACCAGGTACAAAAGCGTTTTCTCAATTCTGCCTCCAGATACAAAAGATTTCCTGATCATCACTGCACCAGGACCCGTGACTTTCAGGCCAGAGATAAAGTTTGGCTCTCCTTTGGTTCTTTTTAAAATCTCAGCCAAAATCAATCCAGTGTCTTTCAAGTATTATCCTCTGCCTCATCTATGCATACCCAATTATTTTCATGTGTCTCTTTTGAAGCTACAGATTCTCAACAGTTTTCTCAACAAACCACTTACCTTTCATATTCTAGTGCAGTGCCTCCTCTGTCTCCCACCCTTATGGTTTTTACCTGCAGTGTTGTTACTGTGTCATGTGATACATCACATGATACATCTCCTGATTGCTTCTTTTATTTAAACTGGAGCGGGACATGCTGTCATCAATCAAGCATATGGTTAAACACTCCCTGAGCTACTAAAGTTGTTGTTTGGCAGCCCAGCCATTGCTGCACTGCCTAAGCCTCTCCGGCACCCTAACATGGTCTTTGCTGCTCCTGTAGTTCAGCCACTGCTGCACCCGCTACCAAAGTCTCTGTAATACCTACAGTCTCAGCCTCGCCATTTTCTCACCTGCAGTTTTCACTACACCCACAGTCTAAACCTCCTCTGTGCCATCTTGGCACTTGCAGCCTCCAGCCTTACTGCTGCTTCCAGCTGTGCTGTGCCTTATGTCTCTCTCTTACTCCAGTTCCCCATCTCTGACCCTCCTCCGTATCTGTGAGTACCTGTAGAGTGAGCTGGGGTAGCCAGCAACTAAGGGCAAACTCCTGTGACGGGATACCTGGCAGAACACCAGCAGGGATAGCCGCCGGACTGCGGAGCATGCGTCCACATTTCAGTTTGTGGCATATATTCTTATAAAGGCCCCTTCATTAAAATTAATAAAAACTTCCATTTACTGTATCTATACATACAAAAAAAATATATCCGCACACAAAATAGTATGATCGGTTTGATGAAGGATACAAAAAAGAAATATAACTATATTTGTAGGAACTATTATTTGTATTTGTAACTTCCCTGCCACCTCCTCCCTGTCCGTGGTTGTTCTAACTCTTAACTCTCCTCATACACTGTGCTTGACTAATGCACCTGCAACCTTTCCCTAGACCTATGCAGTTTTCCCACCATCCCTTGGACAAATCATTTCTTTAGAAGTACTTAAAATGCCTTTTTTGCATAGCTTTTACTTCTATAAATAAATACCAGCTACAAAATATTGCACTCATTCTGCATATCTAATGTTCAACAAACATCCATGTTTTTGCTAGACATCAGGATAAAATGGCAAAAATTATAGATACCTCTTGACTATTCAGAATTATTTTCTGCACTACAGGTTTTCTCTCGTAAACCTCTAGGGATATTAGTTGCCTACTGCTTTATATATTTAAAGCAAAGAAACATATGGTGAGTGTTGTGAATCATTGTCCTGGGAAAAAGACAATGGATTGCTCTTTGTAACAATAATTGGCCATTTCAGCCCATTTGGTATGAAATGTTAATGCTTCACTGCCTACACACACTGTATCTCATCTGAAATCATGAAATCTACACATGGTTTTCTGAGGTTCAAATAAAATGATTTCTCTAGCCACCTTAGTTGAAATAAGCAAGCATAATCGAAGCTTCAATTAGTGATTTAATCAAGTACAGCTCAGATTCCGCTCTTAACACAATGTTGCTTATATCATATTTACAGCATTCTCCACCTGACTGAAGCATTGAATTACATGCTTATCGTTAAAACAATGCATAATTATCAGCCAAGTGATACCTACAATGTTTTTGATTGCTGTTTTGGGTTACACATTTAATCAACTTGCTGTGCTAGAAAATATTTAATGTTACTTAATTATCGGAGACCAATTATAAAAGACGTAGCTTTGGCTAATTTATTTACTGCTAATTTGCATTATGAATTTGTAAATGATGCATACTATTGGGCTTTTCAGCCAAGTTCTAAACAATTGACAGCACCACACGGTGGCTAGAATTTCCGCCATGCAGCACTGAGCTCCAGGGTTCTTTTCAGCTATAACCCTGTCTGCATGATTTACTATTGTGTGAAATGAGATGCAGTGAAATGAACCTGCATGGTGTTTCCTTTTGCTGTTGCCATTTCCTTAAATACTTCAAAAATATAGCATCAGGTTATCTATTTAGTAAATTCGAGATACAAAGATTGTGTAGAATTCTATGAATGTGGTAGGGTCTGTAGTTTGTTGATTCAAGTAGATCTAAACCCAAACTGGTTACTATCCCTCATTTGGAGGTACTGTCCCTCATTTGGAACCAAATCCCTCTGTTCCTCATTTCCTCCTCAATTTTTCCTCTTTTTGGTCTGATGTACAGATATCTATGATGTAATATTTAACTACCAAAAGTGTTAAGCTGGGTATACACAGATAGAATTTCGAATGAACTAAATCAAATATGTAGCCTTTTTGTATATCACTCAGCTGTAGATCCTCAAATCATCTCTGAATTGGTGCTGACACTGTCCTTCCTTCTGGAGGGTGGCTACTTTTGATCCCCATGGTCCCCGTGTGTATTGTATAGTAGCCACCAAGCTCGCTCCCGTGATGGAATTACTCTCCTATTTAGTTTACAATTTTGCATCAAGTTTGTATTTTATCACTGGAGTAAACTTGGAGCGATGGCTACTTTACAATACATAGGGACCATGGGGAACAAAGATAGCCACCCTCCAAAAGGAAGGACAGTGTCAGCACCAATTCAGAGATGATTTAAGGAGCTACAGCCAAATGATGCACAAATAAGCTACAGTTTTTGTTAATAGGGTAATTCAATGCATTTCTGAGATTTAACTCCTGAGTTTAGTTCACTTTAAAGATGTTAGAAGCAATACAATATCCAGTGTATGTATGCATTCCTACTAAAGCTTTAATAGACATCAAAACAGAAGTCCACATGGCACAGAAAACAATGTAACAATTGTGTACAGTATTGCTCAATAGGCTTCGATGAATCACATGTCCTGCAGCTCTCATGCGCGGTCCCATTGTTGGTGAACACAAATGAGTGCGAACACACTTCTGCCAAGCAAAGATGCTTGTTACTGTACCTCCATTGTTGGAAATATGAATAAAACCAATGTACATTTGTTCTTTTACTAAAATTAAATAAGTATGTTGTGCATTTTATATTTCTGTTTTAGGTTACATTTCTGCCTACAATTAAGACCAATACTTAATTTTCCCAAATAGTGTTTGAACAGATCTATTTAAAACATTCTTTATAGTGTCATACATTATTTAATCTTTTCATTTAATTAGGTCACATAATTGTGCCCTTGGCTTTCATCTTTCATATATGGTGCATGTAGGTATCATATTCTGTTTCATCACATTACAATAGAGAAAACATTACATTTGATTTAGAAGAACAACAGAAAATGACAGTTTCCATATCAAAAAAGGACAAAGTGTTCAGCTGAGATAATTACATTTATTTTAAATGAAAATACCACACTCATTAAATGAATAGCCTCTGATTTATGTTTTTCAGTAAACTAAATGTAGGCTAATTAATTTGATGATATTACTAATTAAATGTCAGCAGGATTATGCACATTGTGTTTCAAAGCCAGACTGGAGCAATTATCTGAGTTTCACAAAATCATTCCTAAATACAATACATATATGCTGGAGCATCTTAAAGAGACACTGACACTTTGCTCAAAAGGGCCAAGTGACAGTGTCTCAGTAATGGTCCCCAACCCCTTACACTCACCTTACCAGGGCTTCTTCCTCCTTGACATTTGGCAACACTACCTAGCACTTTAAGGTATAGAGCAGCATGTGACTTCTTCCCTATGACATTGCTCAGCCAATTGCTAGGCCTGAACACAGCCAAAAGAGTGGCATTGATATCACCACTCTAACTGGTAAACCACACAGCTCATTCTAATCTTGACAACTACCGAGAAAGGAGCGGCACATGAGGGCAGGCAAGGTAAGTATAAGGGAGTCAGGTGTGACCTTTGCAGAGAAACTATCACTTTGCCTTGCATGCACAAAGTGATAGTGGTGCTTTTAAGAAAACCATTCCTAAAAGAAACACAGAAATTGCCATTGCTACTTCCCATTCTGCAAATTTTGTTTCAATACTTTGTGTCACTTACCTGGAACAAGTAGGCAGATAAGCATTTCTGACACTCCATGCCTAATGTTTGTGAAGGAATTTTGGTGTAGTGTGTAATTATTGTGTGTCTAAAAGATTCCCAAAATGTCTTAAAATCATTGTAAAAGCTCCAGGTGATCTACAGTGTTTTGATAGAGCAATGATATCTGCAGTTGTGACTTTCCATTAACTCCATCCAGTACATTTTTTGGAGAGGATACATGAAAGAAGATTCCAAGTTCAAGAGATTGGTGCAGGTTTTTCCCTATTTGTTATCTTATGGTTCTTAAGAAAGGAGGGTAGCAACAGCAACCTATTTGTGAACAATTTACCTTACTATGAATTAGGGATGTTCAGATACCAAGTACCATACTCGGTACAAGTACAAGTACAAGTACATGTACAGATACTTTTCGAGCTCCAGGACTAGATTAGAGAAAAATTCAAAAGTTAGGAGGCAGCTGTCATTTTTAAGGAGCATGCGGAGCTCCTGGGATTTGTGCATCTCCATTTTATTGCATTATCTTAAAATAATCTTTAAAATAAATATATATAAGTGGTGCACCGATACCATTTTTCCAAGTACAAGTACTGATATTTGCCCAAGTACTTTCAGATACAAGTACTGATACATTTTTGTTTAGTGTCATGTGACAGTTTTTCTAAAATAATACAGACTAATGATTTCAGGACAGTGGTGGAGAGCCAGAGCCAGGTCTCCGCTGCAACCCTGGTAGTTCTTGTGAAAATGCCAAGTATCTGTAATGGTATCTGAACTGGTATCTGGACATCCCTACTATGAATTGATACACCAGTCCTTAGAAGTGCTTTTATAGCCCTGTTTAGCTTCATGCATCTTTACTATTCTTCTAAGGTCTTCTGAAATGTCTTTTGATCACGTATGGCTCACTCAAACAGATCGTTCTTTGGATAAGAAGTCTCTGCCAGTGACCAAAACTTCTGTGACTTTCTATGAGGACAGAGCGCCCTTAAACCACACCTCTGTTGTCTCATTTTAACAGAATAGCTAATTGGGTGAATGATCAGCCAGAGAGTAACTGTAACTTGCATAGCAAAGCAATAAGGCATAGCACGTTCAAGATGGCAAAAACACACATACGCTGCCGAATAAACAAAGGTGAACAAACATATGAAAGCTGCACAAACATGGACTCTTTACAGCAATGTCTCATGGTAACATGTGACTGCATTGCATAGTCTCTATAAAGCTGACCATGCACTGCTGGAATTTCTTGCTGACTTGGCCAAAATTGGACTGATGACTTTTGTTGAAGGAGCCCATATGAAAGATCTTGACTAAGTAAACAGTGACTGCAGTCAATCAGCTGGAGTCACTATTCCGGAAATTCTGACAGTGGCAGATACGCTGCTGTCAGAAGACAATAGCCTGATGAGGGGACAGAGATGCTGAGTGCTGATCACTTGCCCAGCTACCTCTGAAGTGGCCTCTCAGAGCTGCTAAGGGAGGGAAGCTGAGAAATGTATACTGTGTCCAGGAACTCAGGTAGTTGTGGGAAATGGACTTAAAGGGAGCTTGCATCTGAGTATGGTGAGTAAATGGGTACTCCAGTAATTTTTTGTTTGGAATTGAATCCAGTTACCCTCTTAGTTGTTTTGATTCTAGGAATTCACATACTTTCTCCACTGCAAGCCTTTTCCAGCTCAGTCCCAAAGTAGAGATAAAATATTGCACTTTCTGTGACACACACAACCGCCATTAAGCAGACAAGAGTCCAGTGCATTGCTAAGTCTTGAGTCCAGTTGTAAGGGATCCCGGGGAGATCCAGCGGTGAGAGTGCGTTCCACAGTGGAACGCACCAGGAAGCGGATCGCCGCAGTTACGCCCCCTCACTGACGCCGGCCGATGCGTTCCAGCCTAGAACGTGGAAGAGGCGAGACGCCGCTGCTCGTTTTCCCGCCTCTACAGGCTATTTAAACTCGGATGTCAGGTTAGCAGGGCGTACCACTATTGAGGACCGAACGCCCTGCTAACCCTGCAACCGAGGCCATATTCAGGACTTTGCTCAACCCCAGCGTACCTTGAGCCCGCATCTCTTCCTTGGAGCCCAGCTACCTCAGGACATCTGCCTACACCAGGTGACCGGATTGGTCCAGGACACCACCACACCAAGCCAGCCTGCCAGGAGGTTTCCCACCAGGACTTCCTAATCAGCGAAAACCTCAAGTACTCTGCAGCTAGTCCTGCAGACTATAGCAAGGTTTCCCCAATTGGGTATAGACTGTAGCTAAGAACTCTAGGTCGTGTAAAGGCTGTGCTGTTTTCTCCCTGCCGGTGCCTGGGAAAAGGGGAGGTTGAAGGGACTACGAAACGGACTACCCTAATATATAATTTATCTCTAACTGCTCCGGCAGTACTCCTTAGTTTCATTTAATTCTACGCATCTCCTACACAGTGGTATATGGGGGGGTCAGTGAGATCCGCTTCCGCCCCCCTTTGGGAGTGAGAAGGGGTGGCCCCGAGAAAACATCTTGCACCAGGGCCCTTTGTTCCTTAGGTCCACCACTGGTTAATAGTTAAGGTACTTAATTAATATATTTTTAAGATTTAACTCCAGAGTTTAGTATCACTTTAGTGAAAGGTCACTTGTGACATTTTAATCATTTTAATAAAGCTTTAACTAAAAGTTCAATTAGGTTTTAAGGTAAACACTGCAAATAAACTAAAAATGTATGCTTAATGAACATATAGTATAATTCGCTGTTAAGATAGAGAGAGTCAAGAATGATGTCTTGTCAAATACAGTTACACCCTTGTAGAATAAACTGCTAATCAAAAAGCATAATTTTCTAGAGGCCCCTGCAATACAGTAGACAATGACCTGGTATTCTAATCTACCAGGGACAGTCCATTGAAGTGCTATATTTTTCTTCCAACTACTAAAAAATAGGATTTCTTCAGTTAGTTGACATACTTTTTAATTAAAACCACTTTTTTATATGTACACAGCCATATGGCTCAGCCTTGCACAATACAGCTATTATTTACATGTACTGCATGACATTAAAACAAGAACAAATTAATCCACTCGGGTACCAAAGTCTTTTTTTCCTCCTCGACTCGAGCAAAGCTTACATAAAAAGATAATGGTTCTGTTTTATAACCTTCATTAAAAATGCATACGTACTAATGTTAACCAAATTGTGTTGAAGTCCCATAAATGCACTTTAACATCGCAAGACGTGAATGCAATTAAAATAATGCATCATCAAGCTTAATACAAGTTGTATTATAAATTATAATAATGATGCACAAATTCAACTATATTATTAAGAATAACTGTGTTCCTAATAATTAAAGTGGCCTGTTAAAATGAAAAGCAAAAGTTATCTTAATCAATATAAAAAAAATGACATTACTCATCTGCAAGAGAATTTAAACATTTATTGCTTTTGATCTAGTGTCACTTTTATTGAATCAGTAAACTCTCATAATTTCTGTTAAACATTCGCTGACAGACATATCACCTACAATGTATTAATATTAAGCTGCTGAGGAGGTTATTGTTAGCCAGTGGTTAGATCACTCAGGAATATGAAATTGAAAGGCTCATTTAGACAGGTGTGCAGTTTTGTGGTGTGTTACTGCACATTCTTTAAAATGTGGTATTTTGCATGCTAATATTTGTGGCATGAATGCACCATGCAGGTTTTAATTAATCCTCATATTTTTTTATGACCCGGAACACCATATTGTTTCACATCTGTGGGTTGTTGAGCACTGAAATGCATACATTCAGGTACATTGAGAAGGCATGTTAGGGTGCTTTTCAAAATGAATAGCCTCACAATACATAGTCCATTTCATGCACAACTGCATGCTGCATTAATGCTTAGTAAAAGTTGTTTTATCATTCGTTATCACAAAACACAGATGTGCATTCAGCTTAGAATCACATACATGGCAAAAAATAGATGTCTAATGCACATACTTACCCACGGTGAGTGCAACTCTTATGTTGTGCCTGCATGGGTCTATCAGACTTGAGTCACTTCAGGCAAGCACATAGTGATACATTCACACTGTTTTAAATTAACAGTGACCATTAACTTGAACTTTCTTTGTAGACTACAACTGATTCTGCAAACCTGTTCATTTACATTACACCAACTAACAGGACCCTGATGGGAGAGTAACGCAAAGCAAGTCATAGAAGCTCAGATGGTCTTCTGCCGGCCGACTGTGTACAAACCCTAATGGTTATGTAGGGCAAATAGAGCCTTTTATTTAACTTTCATTCTTTTATTTTTAGAATTATGTATTATTTTTAGAATTATGTATTATTTTTAGAAGTATAATATTTTGAAAGCATAGCTTCTTTATAGTAGAGTTTAGGAAGCAAAAATACATTGCAACCTTTAGAATTGTGGTAAGATTGGCCCAAATTATTCAGAAAAACAGTGATTATGCTCAGTAGAAGTAACACTAAAGGGCATATTTATAGCAGAGAACAGATATCACTACCCACACTCGCTTGGCTATCACAGTATTTATTAGTTAAAATGCAGGCCACGATGTGGATCCTGCGGTATCCAATTGAGTTTGCTCTGTATAGTTTTCTCTGCTGAGAGCACTCCATGATTTGAGGAGTGTGTAGTCATATGTACAGTGAGTGTAAGGTAACGGCTGCTTTTGCGCATGTGCATGGTCCCATTTTCCGTGTGACTGGGAAACATGCACGTGCCCGAAAATGTGCTCACCTCAGGCGCACAGGAAGTGATGCTTCTCCCTCTAATGGATTGGCCTATTTAAACAAGCCTGCCATATCCTTAGTTGCTGGATGATCTTCAGCAAGTTCCCTGTGTGCCAGCTACTCTGTTTGATTACATGTTTCTTGTACCTGACCCAGATTGTTCCTGACTACCCCTGATTGCTGCCTGCCTCCTGACCTCAGCCTGTTTACTGGACTTTGCCTCTGTCTTCTGTTTTGTACTTCATTGCCCTGCTGGTTTGACTCATTGGCTTCCGTGGACCATGCTCCTGTCTTCTGCTCCGGTACCCTGCTGCCGGCTTGTCTTGACCTCGGCTTTGTTTGACCATCTTATGATTCTGGACTTCCATTCCAGCACAGTGTCTGCATCATCATTGGCACTTGTGCTACTCGCTGTCACTCACCTTCTGTCTCCATCTTCAGGGACAAGGGAAACCTGCTCAGCTACCAGTCTCCAACCACGTATGTTATGTGAGTGATACACACATAAGATACATTTTTGTTACTAGTTAAGGTATTTAAATGCATTTTTAAGATTTAACTTCTGAGTTTAGTGTCACTTTAATTCTTTTCAAGCAGGCTTCTTTTCAAATTTTTATTGTCACCACAGAGTTGCTTTAACTCTGTCTGGACCCAAGGTAAACACAGTCATTGGAAGACTACGCAATGATGACAATGTTTCCTAAACATCAAATTATCTCAGTTTCAACTATCATAACACAAATGCTGGAGAACATTGAAATATCTCATAAACGTAAACTTTCAGCAACTCTTCTCTTTGTTTTCATTAATATTTTATCACACATTGAGATGAGGTGAAGAGTTTGACGTCTATTCAGATGATGTTAACATGAAAATGAAAAATACACACAACCGCCAAGTAAATGAGATTCCTAATGACATTTGTTTTACTATTCTGCAAAGTAATTCTGACAGGTTTACTAATTAAAACATGCTAAAGGATTGTTTCTTCCTGTGCTTCATGGCACTGTCTTTAACAAGATTAAGTAACTCACCTTGTAAATTGTCCCCTGAGACCTCTTCAGACCTCGGAGTTAGTGCTATGTAAATAATGCTGTTGTCATTGATCTAGTATAAAGCACTCTGCAAAGCTTGACATTGCAGGGAACAAGTGGACATTCTTCAATACCAGCAAGTAGCAAATGTGAACATTATTTGAAAACAAATGGTACAATAGGTTTTAGGCTGCTTGGAAAATACTGAACTGCCTAGGGGTTATAACAATCATTGGAAATTACAGTAATAATGTTATATCTAATGTTTAAGCAATACAGTACACAATGAGCCAGTCATTCTCATATACACCAACTGACACAAAGGTACATTTTGAAAACTAGAAATCAGAAAAAATGTGATTTAGGGTACCAACACTGGGATAGTTCTTGCAGAGAAATGTTTTTTAAGACTTTCTCTTTCAATAATAACTTGCATGAGGGTCCACTGGCTGGTGGATATTTAAACATACAGTTTAAATATCCATATATTAAAGAGCAAGGAATGAAAATGTGGATGTGGGAGGATCATATTTGTGCATGTATGGAGTTCTCTTACGGTTTCTTCTAGGGATGCACCGATACCGTTTTTTTTGTATCGAGCACAAGTACTCGCCAATACCGAATACTGATACCAGAAGTCCCATTAAGGAAGCCAGGAGGCATGTAATGACGCGACCACCTGACTTCCTGATTAGCCGGGAAGCCGGGCAGCATTTAAAGACTTGCCAGCCGGCTTCCCGATTAGCAGGGAAGCTGTCTCCATGCTTCTCATCAGAAGGTAACGAGAAAGCATGGAGCTGGCTTTCTGGCAAATTAGGAAGCCGGGCGCCGTGTAATGACAAGGCACCCGGCTTCCTAATTGGCCAGGAAGCGGGCTCCATGCTCCCTCGTGACGAGGGAGCATGGTGCTGGCTTCCCGGCCAATCAGAAAGCCGGGCAGCGTGTAATGACTCGCTGCCCGGCTTCCCAATACTGGAACCTCAGTATCAGGCTATGTATCGGAGCATTTGGGCGAGTACTCGCCCAAATAATCAGCATCGGCACCGATACTGGTATCGGTATCGGTGCATCCCTAGTTTCTTCTGTTATACCCTGTTATGATTGATCAGGTATGGGCATCTAAAACAGTCAGCAAATACGAAACTCAGCATTTGTGTTACAAACAGAACTACAGTACTCATGCAGGAAATTTTAATATGTGGGGATGATTATTATAATGTCATAGAAAACCAAAATCTCTCACACCAGCTTCCAAAGTAATTAGCATTTATATTTAATATGTATACAAACACAAGTAAATATGTTTACTATGAGAATAGATTGCAGGTTCTTACAATTCTTTCAAAAGCATCCACTTAGGCTGTCATTAGGAAAGCATAGCATTCCTATGTTGTTAAGCAGCCATTTACGTTGAAGCCGTCATTACAATTAAGTTTTCATTTTGTTACTATCAAAACTTACTCAGTAAATAACAAAAACAAATTCTGTCTCCTGTAATGCAGATTGCTTCAAGTTTGTACTTTAACATGAATGTGATATTATTAGATATTATTTTTGGAATCAGAGACTCATTTGCACAAATTTTACCTGAACCCTGCCCATTAGCCCAATCTAGGTATTTGGAAACTTTGGAGGTTCATGCTAAAACAGTTTACATCATCTCATTGCTCTCATTTGTGTCTGCCCTAGCCTAATCTGTGCCTATCAGCCCTTTCCTGCAGTCCATAGGTGGTAATGCGCTATCAGATATGGTCTCCATCTAAAAGCAGTACAAAGGCGCAGCAAGCACTATTTTCATTGTATGTTTCTGCTGGTAACCCTCTTTTTAGTGGTGCTTTATGCCATTATTAGTCACATGGAGAAACAGTGCACTGGATGTGAGCTCACTCAGTGCTACAACATCATTGCCAAATGCACAGTCATAGACAGTGCATTTACTAACTGCTTATGCACATTAACCAACACTAGTTCCCTACTGTTGTAATTTGTCTCACTTATTCTTATTCAGGAGGTTATTCACAAAGCTGCAGAAGGCAGCCATGTGAATAACCCAGCCGAAGTGAAGTGAGCCGAACGCTGTTCGGCTACTCACTTTAGTCTTGTACGGCTGATTTCAGCCGTATATCGGCTAAAATCAGCCGTACAGCTGAGCCGAAGTGCAGAAGGAGTTTGACTCAGCCGAGCCAACATCTGGATCGGCTGAACCGAAGCTCCGGCAGCTCACTCGCTGCCCTTTCCCCTATTCCCATAGGGGCCGAACGGCAGTGAGTGAATAGCCGAATGCAGCAGAACAGCATGTGGCTTGGCTATTCTATCTCAGCAGAATAAAAAATAAGTGAAAAGAATGAAAAACAAAAGTTGAAAAATAATTTTTTAAATGTAAAAAAAATGTAAAAAAAAACGCTGCATGCCGACCCGCCCGCACACGATGGACTCCCGCCGCATAATGAAGCATCTCGCAGATGCCAGCAAAAGAAAAACAATTGGGCGGAGGTAGCAGTGACAGCTTGCTCTGCCCAACTGTTTCCTATTGGCCGGCACATACCATAGTCTTCTAGCAGGCCCCGACAAATGAATAAGCTGGAGCCAGCTGTAATGTCATGGCCTCATCACCCAGTTGTAATTGTTTAATGACAGATCAGCGTCCCCAGGTCATTTGGGGACATTAAACTGTCATTACAACTGGACGGAGCGAGCCGAGAGATCATGGCTGGCTCTGCCCAGTTGTCGTTTGTATGGAGGACGGTCGGCTTCGGCCAACCTTTCTCCATGCTTTGGCTGTCACTTCAGCTCAGTCGAGCTGAAGTGTATGAAAACTTTCCTCTTTATTGAAATATCCATTATTATCACTTGAAATAAGCGCACATGAAATGTTACTTTCTGTATAGCTTGATGAATCAGACCCAATGTTTCATCTAGTAAATGTCCAAGCAATTACTTTTTTAGGCTTGATTCACTTTAAGTTCTGTTTTTAGGTTTCAATGTTATACAGAAGCATTGTGCTGTGAATATAGTTATTATTCATTGTTATATTGTTAATTTCTGAGTCTCTATTATTATTATTATAATAATTTTTATAATATCTCTGATATGAATGGTGATTACGACACACATACTGTATTTTATTTAGAGCAATCTGGTTACCTTACTGCAGATCTGGGATATAATCCACCACAAATCTGTCAGCAAATAAATACTGTAGGGTAATTTAGACCTACAGTATGTAAGACCTGCTGGTGAATCAGGCCTGCTGAAGAGGGGCAACACAAAAATAAAACATAGTGTCTCAGGGACACCACAGAAATGTAATAAGTTCTACATAGAAAGAGTCATGGTTTATTACAATAGAGTTATTAACGCTGAATTCCAGGCAGATATGTATTCAATAAAAAATGATAAAAACATATGTAACTAATTGTAAGCTAAAAACACAAAAAACACACAGCTCACCCTATCATGCATCCTTGTAATCCATGGTCGGTGCACGGATAACCCTCTTCTGATGTGATTGTATCAAGAACTGCAAAACCAGCACACAATGCTCTTCCAAAGACAATTACATTTTATTTCACATGCATTTGTACAAAAAAAAACTGCAACTAAATGTAAGGGCCTGCATTTTATTTGGTTTAAGCCTCTTGTAATCTCTGTGCAGCAACACTGAGACTGGGTGAGGGGAGTGAGACCAGTAGCCAGTCAAGTGTGTTGCATGTAAATGTACTGACAAGGAACAGGCTGACAGGGGGAGAAAGTAGACTGAGCAAAGATATGACCTGATCAGTCTGCTGCTGCTCCTTTACAGTCTAATCCCCAGCTAAAGGCAAGGAAGTACCATTACATTATTCCTGCCTTGAAGGGGAAAGTGACAGGTTCTCTATAAAGGGTATCTCCCAACACCCTTATAATCACAATACAGTAAACTCCCCATTATCCGGCATACAAGCAACCAGAAAAAAAATCAAGGACATATGTCCTCATTTGTTTTTGCCAGTTGTTTGATATACATGCGCACACAAAAAATGTTGTTAGCAACTAAATTTATATAGTTGCTAATGAAATTCTCTGTTTACATCTTGCTGCGGCCAATGGCTAGATTCCGCAGCTGGCAGGTGAATGTAAACACCGGGCAGTGGGCATGCGCAATAGCCAACCTGCTAATGGCTATGGCAAATGAAAATAGCCAATAGTAGAATCTAGCCAGCAGGTGAATAAGGTGGGGATTGTTGCTTGAAAGTTAAGCCCATGACACACTGCATGTGAAGCCGAGTAGAGCAAAGCGAAGCTGCGAGGTGCATACATTCACATACAATGTGGCTGCAGTGCAAATCTGCTCCAGATTGTTTTCTGCTCCAGTTTTGATAAATCCCCCCCACTGCACGCAAAGGTCCACATGCCGCTGCTTCCCTTTGCAATAACTCTCAAGCCACCAGAAACTACAGTTATTTGACATCTACCAATCCCCATGGGTACCGAATAACTGGGAGTTTACCATACCTGCACTGCCTCATAGCACCTTGCTCCTCCGCAGCCAGCACTGAAATCAGCTGTGTTGTTGGTCAGAGGGAGCAGTGACATTATTCCCCTGATTGTGTGATATTGTTTGGACCTAGTTTAGGATACTGTTACAGGGGAGCAGGTTACATGTACCCCCCATACCTAGAAGTGTTAGGTATTCTCACCAGCTGTGGAGGAGCAAGAGCTGATAAGGTGAGTAAAAGTGGGTTGGGGAAGTGCAGTTTGCAGAGACACTGTCACTTTGGCATGCATGGATAAAATGAGAGTGTATCTTTCAAGGAATGGAGTAGTGACCCTTTCCTGTTTTCAGGAGGTACCATCCTCCTGGCTGTGCTGTGATGGGGCTGTGTAAATGTCAGTAGTGAATGGACATAAATCATTTGGCAGATAAAACATGCCTGGAGTTTATCTTTAATGTATTTTAGATATGACTAGTCCATAATAGAGTTCTGTATTTATTCATGTGCGCATTTCAAATTTTTATACAGTATTTGCAAACAGGGACCTCAGTGAGCCACATTTTACATGAATATGCTTCCCCGGTCCCAGCATAGCATGCAACAGTCACTGCTATACATACAGCTAAGCTATGATTAAGATACAGAATTAAGCTCTTACTGCCCACGAGCATGGGTATGAAATGCTAACAGTATTCATTTTCAGATCATTTCACATTCTCACATAATTCATTCTCACAGCTACCACAGCTACCTCATGTATCATTTCCCCCTCCTCTTTTAGATTGTAAGCCCTCAGGGGCAGGGCCCTCCTTACCATCTTGTCTTGAATTGTATTGTAACTGTAATGTCTTCCTTATATTGTAAAGCGCTGCGCAAAATGTTGGCGCTATATAAATACTATGTAATAATAATAATAATTTAGAGATCACTATGGCTTTCTACTCTTCCTTTTATACTGCATCTTACTTTCCAAGAAGGCCACTTTCAGCCACCTCTTTTTAACAACTAATGCTCATCAAATCGATCCCTCAGGCAAGCAATGCCAATATCAGCAGAACCAACACAGTGATGTTACTCAATTTCCTCCTACAGATGCCTGAAATAGCTGGAGGACAAAGAATAAAAACACACAGGCAATAAATACAAAGTGAGCAAAACCTAGAACGAATACCTGCAAACAGATGTGAAAATGTTTTTATTCAAATGTTATGGCTAAGTCATTATTGATATTAAATGTGTATTATTGACGATAAGTGAGTTTGCAAATTTTACTGAAAAAATAGGCATAACATTGTTATATGACCCCTTACTGGATAAGCTATGTTGTTTATATTATTTTTATAACCTAAAATCCTTACTAATCAGAAATAATAGCATCTAATTGTATTCTGATGTCTGATACTGTGCATACAAAAATGTATGTCACATACCTGTATATAAAGTAGCAATAGGACTGAAATAGAGGCATCAATATACCTTTTGCTGGGGGCAACTAGTCTACATGCACTGCTCACAACGTACGCCTTTTCTAGAATGGGGCAAAACTGCCAGGGTTTAAATCCGCCAAGGGTTCGGTGAATCCTGTTTGAAATTTGGCGAACCTGAACTTAGCAGCAAATCCTAATGAGGTCCATGGAGAAGAATCCTAGTATCAAATCCTTGCAATTTCTAGGGCTAAAAGTCAAACTACAAACCAAATAAATGAATGATAATGGGGATCTCTCTGAATCTCAAACCTGCAGTATTCACCTCCAACCCATTAGTCCTGCAGTGACTCAAAAGTAATCATGTATAATCACTGAGGACAAGTGGTGGTCCACTCCCGATGGCAACGCAAAACTTGTGCCACTGAAACTTACAAAAAAGCATGGCTTTGGGCTTAAAGTCCTGGGTATGCTGACAGTATAAATAAAAGTATTCAATGGCAAGCTGTGTAACCCCAAATTATGGCGTATCTTAATCTCTGGCAGAGAAAATGCCAAAATATTGTTGACCACAACCACAACCCCCATATTATCACAATTAAATTGCACTTTTTTGTTGCAAAAAGCTGTGGCCGAAGCTGCACTGCTAGCATAACTGAAAATATTCCTGGAGAACTGTTTATAATTCCTGTTTCTGCCCACTCACAAACCTTAGCCCCACATTCCACAAACCTCATTACCTGCAGAGCCCACTGCTTCAGTAAATATCTACAAATTGTAATTTTATAAGCCTTTTCATCTACAATAAATGCCTGTTGAACTATTCCAGGAACAGGTCCAAAACATGTAAATCAGCACAATGATCTTACACTGAGGTGCCTTGGCACGGCTGTGCGGCTTTCACATTTTCTGCAGAAGTATCTAAGTCTCTGTTTTTAACCTCAGCGGTGAGACAAGTTTTTTTGCATGCTAGCTGGTGAGTGTGCTGGGAAACTGTTTGCTGTTACTGTTTAAAGCCCTTCCATTTGCACCTTGCTGTAAAGCTGGTAACAAATTGATGAGTGCGTTTGCCATTTGTTTTGCTTGACTGATTTGGTGCAGTGACGCATGGGGGGTCTCAGCTACCGTTGTGATGTGCGGGGTCCCTTGTGCGTCCCTGTGCCTTTAAGGGAGGTTGGGCTTCCTCCTGACAAACCTGCACCCAATTTTATCTTTTGCCACATGTGCTCCAAGATGGAGACTCTCATAGTTTAGAGTTAGGGCTGTACTATATAGAGGTGCCTTGGCGCGGCTGAGCGGCTTTCACATTTTCTACAGAAGACGTGTATCTAAACCTCTGCTTTTAACCTTAGCGGTGAGAAAACATTTTTTGCATGCTGGCTGGTGAGTGTGCTGGGAAACTTTTTGCAGCAACAAGTGTGAGGCCCCCCTTTCCTGTACCATACCACATGCCTTTTAACATGAGGGGGTACCTTGCAAGGGGAGGGTGGCAATCCTTCCCTTCCCAACAAGGCATCTTGTCCCGATGTTGGGGGTCAAAGCCTCTTCCGCACATCTTATCCTCCAGAAAAGATGGATTGTTAATATTTGGTTAGTGATGTGTCCTAGAATCCCCCACACTATGTTTACATTACAGCAGCCCTGGAAGTTCAGGCAGGTGAGGACAGCAATAGTTCCATGGGTTTAAGAAGTGTCAAACAGGCTGGGCACACCTCAAACCCTTGTCCAATATGAACCCTGAGTCTCATCCCAGGTGACAGTGTCTTTTGCAGAAACAGTTGCAGGCATGAGGTGCAGGCAACTAAAAGTATATACACATAACTCACTGTTATGGTAGAATGTTAGCCTAACCCATGCTTCAGAGCACCGCCCCTTCTGCTTTCAGCATATTACCATTGGCCAGTGGGGAAACACCTCAAAGTGTTTGACCAATGGAAATGTGGAGGAGGAGCAAGCAGTAGAAGCAAGCTTCAACATTAACCAGACTTGTAGCTTTGCCTGTCAGAACCTTTAAATGCCTTTGACTTTGTACCTACACCACCTTTTTTATTGAGAGTTACTTTAATGGTGACTGTAAAGATGACACCAAAATAAAGTAGCATTTTTTCTTTCATTTCCATCTCATTTACCTTATGTCTCAGCTTGCAGTAGACTAAGTGTATATAAAAATGTAATTTAGTTACATCTCTGCTCTTTGGCCATTTCCAGGAGTTGTAGAGGTAATGGAGAGTGGCGGTGTGGCACATAACACAATATAATTGAACTGGATGCTTTTAATAACAAAATGTTTTTGTTCCATGAGCAGTTTTGACTCCTAAGTAGCAGGAAGATCTTCATGATGAACTCCCCTCCAGCATTACTAGCATATTCTGTCTTTGGGGCAGCTCGTGTTTTTAACTCTTGCTGTAATAAAGGTCTACATCATTTACTCAAACTTGTGTTTAGTAAAATTGCATCAGACCTGCACTTTCATAACTGCAATAGATTTTCAAGCGTTTGAACAAGAGGCAGGAAAAACTGTTTTAATTTCACATCCCAGAGACTTCACTGAATAACACTAGACAGCTGAAAGCAGTTGTAGGCAATTGCCTCTTCTAAGCATAATTGAGAATCCTTTCAGTTTCTGTCTCAGAAGCAGTATTTAGTTGTGAAAGCTTTGGATGTCTCATCAAAACATTTGAAGAAAAGACCAATAAATGATTTCACCTGAATGGGCCATGAGGATATGAAACTTCAGAAAGGTGAAGCTTCAGAGGCCCTCATGATGCCTAATTTTTCCTACATTCTTTCCACATGTAAAATAATGTTATGTTGTATGTTTATCAAACATTCTCTCTTTCTAGGCACCACCACCCTTTGTGATTTATATGTACATTGATATTACAAAAACATGAGCAAGGGTTTAACAACATGGGCATAATAGGGCTGCCAAGGTCATTCCCTTCCAGCATGTTGAGTAAATGATCTTATTTTTCTAGGTTTGAGGCCTGCCCTGTTTTGAACTGATCAGTACTGTTCCTAGTGTACCTGCTCTGTTTACGTCTGTGTTCAGGCATGCTGAGCAAAGAATTGAACACATTGCCTGTTGCTACTTTGTTTTTCATGTAAGCTCACACAGAGCTTCTCATTTCTGTTTACCTTACGGGACATTACCTACTTCACTTGCAGCCGCTGCTGTGAGAGACAAAGCTTCTAAACAGTGTTCGGAAAACACTGTTAAAAAGCTTAAAGAGGAACTTTATCCTAATCTTCAAAATAACAACAAAGGCACCTTTAGAAATGTTTCAAAATGACAATCTACAAACACATACTTCTACATAATTGCCGTCTTTATAGTCTTTGCATACCTTATTTCTCCTTTTTTCCTCAATCTTCTGAGAGTGGCCATTTTAACTAAGGGCAGATTACTAGATCTCCTTTACTTCCCAGGGATCTCAACCTGAAAAAAGCAATTTCAGGGAGGTGTCCTTCTCATTTCAGGGAGGTCCCTCTGCCCCCCCATCCACGGGGGAGGGGGGTGGGGAGAGAGCACCCCCCTGAATGAAAAGATGGCAGATAGCACGGGAAGCAATTGCTTCTTTGCTATATGCTGTTTTTTTTTTAGTATTCTGACAGCTGATGCCGTCAGAATAAGAAAAAAAACAGCAAAGGTATGAATAGCTAGATTGCTATTGGCTAGTTCAATTTGCAATAGCCAATAGCAAGATGGCTATTGTACCCGCCCACTGCTGCTGTCAGTCAGTAAAGGAGGACATAATGGAGAACTTCAGGTCCACCTCTGCTGATTGACAGCAGCAGTGGGCGGGTGCAATGGCTAGTCTGCAGTTGGCTATTTCAGTTTGCAATAGCCAATAGCAATCTAGCTATTCGTTCCTCCTATGTCGTTTTTCTTTTCTGACTGACAGCGGCCGACAGCCCCGATGTCAAGAAAAAAACCCCAGAGCACAGAAAGGTTTACTCTGCTAGATAGAGCAGAGTAAACCTTTCAGGGAGACAATGTTTCTCTCCCAGGTGTCCGGGAGTCGCTATCTAATAGCGGAAGACTCCCGGAACATTCGGGAGAGTTGAGATGTCTGACTTCCTGGAACTCTGGCACATGTGACTATGGGCATGTAAATATGCACATCATCTCAGGGGAGGAAAATGCCTTTCCCTGAGATCTCATGATGATATTTCACAGCTTTGCACTGCTGCTGTAGCATTCCCAGGATGCAATGCCTGGACACATTACATCATTTGTGCCAAAATGGACCAGGAAGTGGAGAAAAATAAATTGTGAGTGAAATCAAAATATGTTACGTTAAAGGAGAACTATGCATTTAGTGCTTTTCACTCACCTGATAGTTCTAGCCGACCTGTGACAATGAGACTGTCACAGGTCGGCTTAGTAGATCGTCTCGATCCTGTCATGGCTCTCTGCCGTGACAGGGGAGGGGCTGGATTCCCCCCTCCCCGCTCCGATCCGCCAGCGCTGACTGGCGGAACGGACGGGGGAGGGGCGGGTACAGCTGGCTCTGCCTCTAGATAGGCAGAGCCAGCTGTCAGTCATGCAGCTGGGCGGATCCCGGCACAATTGTAGGGATCCGCTTCAGCTGCGGCGTCTCAGTATACCACTACATCTCCCAGCATACTGAGCCTAGGGTGACGGGAGGACTCTAGATTGTGTCCTCCCGTTACCCTAAGGAGAACTATGGGGAAAAGCCTTAACCCCATAGTTCTCCTTTAACTAATGAATGTAAGATGATTTTATATCAGCATGCAGAGCTGTATACTGAGGTGATTTTTAGTCAAAGGGGGTGAAGGTCCACTTTAATTCATAAATACCATGCTACAACATTTGTGTTACATGGTATTTACTGTTTAATTCACCTGAAAATCAAAGGAGTCACCTTTGATCTGCATGTGATGTCAGTTAAAGCAACCCCACCAATTAAAATGTGTTCCTATTAAACCCCTTATTAACCCTTGGATAACCCCAATCAGCCTTATTTAACTCCTTCCTCCTTTTCTCCCTTAAGCTGTTATTTTTCTTATAATTTTCTTTATTTCTATTTTTAATCTTTAATATCCGAATTCCGAATTACAGACATAACGAATGCAAACGAATCCGAATTTCCATTTCCGAAATTCGGTAGCGGTAGGTCGTTTCGTTTCTTATTCATTTCTTATTCGTTTCGTTCGTTGGAGCAAAGTGACATTAGAGAAGGAGAAAAATATTTTGCCCCCCTCAAATGTCACGAACGAACGAAACGAATAAGAAATGAATAAGAAACGAAACGACCTACCGCTACCGAATTTCGTCCGAATCCGAATTCCGAATCCACCCTGGTAGCACAAAGCCCACTAATAGACTATACCCTGAAAGTAGGGCTTCAATATTATTTCACAAGGATCACACCATTTTTTAACACAAATATTAGGGTTATTTATTGGGGATATTTTTTATTTATTAGGCACAATGTTCACAAATATAGTTTACTCTCAATATAGGATTCATGTATTAGTTCATAAAGGATTACACAATTTTTTAACACTAATATTAGGGATATTTATTGGGGATATTTTCTAAGTGGGAATAACCTCAAATGAGGGTTAAGCTAGCAAAATAGACATAAGGGGAAATAGATGATCGGTAAATCAAGAAGTGCAATATGTAGATATGTCATTTTGATATAAGACTAAATGTACAGGGTCTTACTAGGATGATGGTTCCAGATTTCAGTGACCTTGTTTTGTTTTATTACCTTATTTCTGATTGATATTGTTTTAAGTGTTTAAAGGACAACTATGAGGTGAGTGCTTTTCACTCACCTCATAGTTCTAGCCAACCTGTGACAATGAGACTGTCACAGGTCATCACAGGTCGGCTCAGTAGATCGGGAGGTGAGCGAACACATACCGGCGTTCGCTCACCTCTCGATCCTGTCACAGCCAACTGCCATGACAGGGGAGGGGCTGGATTCCCCCCTCCCCGCTTCGATCCGCCAGCGCTGACTGGCGGATCGGACAGGGGAGGGGGCGTATACAGCTGGCTCTGCCTTTAGATAGGCAGAGCCAGCTGTCACTCACGCAGCTGGACGGATCCAGACATAATTGTCGGGATCCGCTGCAGCGTCTCAGTATACAGCGAGCAGTAGCTCGCGGTATACTGTGGCGTCTCAGTATACCGCTCGCTGTAGCTCGCTGTATCCATTATGATGTCTATCATTAAACAAACTAGGTGACAGAAGTTGAGTAGGGATTGAGAGTTTTTAAGCCACTTTGTTGATGTTTACATACAATGTATACCTATCATTCGGATCACTAATGTAGATTGTCAAATGTGCAAAAATAATAAAACAATATCAGCACCAAGATCAAAGAATCTGGCAACAAAGAGCTCCTTCTTCAATTGCAGGTAATCTTTTCTCATTTCATCTTATTTTGTAAAGTTTTTGTTACAAAAGCAATACCTATAATCACTACAGTACCAATTGAAGCAAGGATTAAGATGACATGAATAAGTTATAGTACATATGACTCTGGATAACAGTTGACTATCTATGTGATGCTTATGTATAGACTTGCTTATGTATAGACTTGCTTATGCAAGTCTATACTCTATCAAAAAGTAATCAAAATAAAGTATTTATGAAAGAACCATGTGTCTTCTTTGTGTCATTGTGTCTGAAATACAAAAGACATGGGAAAATAAGTAACAATAAATAGTGTGAAAAAGTAGTTTAACATAGTAAATGAGGGGGTCTATGGTATGTAGGCATTGGGGCAATTGTTGATCGGTGGTGTGGAAATTGAGATTTATAACCCTAGTGGTATTGTTTCTCGTTTTATGTCGCTGAATAATGCCCAACTGATCTAACCGAGCAATACGCATTAACGTAGATTAACTGATGAATATGGGATTGCAGATGGGTGTCTATCGTCTTGGTGAATAGTTTGACATTTAGATTGATAAGTGGGATTGGCCTTTAACTCACACAATTAATATTGTCCTTTACCACATTACTTAATACCTGTTTGGGTATTAAAGGGGCAGGCACTGAATGTATTGACGTATATTGGAAAGAGAGGATCAGTAATAAAATTTTGTTGTGAAGCCATCAGGGCCAGGGCATTTACTTGTGGGGAGTTTCCTGACTGTAGATTTGAGCCCTTCCAAGGTAAAGGTGGAGTCAGTAATGTATTTGGGAATGGGAAGAGCAGGCTTTGTACATAGCTAGCAATTTGTTGGGTGTCAGGGTACCATGCACAGGCGTCCTCACACCACATGTAGGTACCCACGCAGGATGAGCAAATTAATATGCCCACACAGGATAGGGTTATATGCACACAGTTTATTTGTTACACATCAAACAAAATTACAAACCCCCTCAACCCCCCACAGGTTTAGCAGTGAAGTAACAAAAACCACGGTTGGGACAAACACACACCTACAGCCAGGGGGAATAGCAACAAGGAGGGGTAACAGGACTGCAGATAGACAGCAGGCCTCAGGATACAGGAAGAGTGGTCAGGTACAAGCCAGGTCGTAACAGGAGGGCAGCACGGTACAGGATTCAGGAAAAGTGGAGGACTGAGGGCAGCGCGGTACAGGAACAGGATTCAAGAAGAGTGGTCGGGTAACAAGCCGGGTCGGTGACAGGTTTGCAGATAGGAAGCAGGGTTCAGGTTCCAAGGCACAGGATAGGGGAGTCAGTCAGGTGCAGGCGACGCAATACTGAGCTAGCTCCCTGACTGCAGGTAGGGCCTAAATACCCTCCCAGGAAGCACCAGGTGATGGGATGATCAGTCACAGCTGGGGCACACCCGCAGGTGAGTACTGGAGCTGCAGGTCCTGACAGTTCCTGGCTGCTGGAGACACCCGCAGGCGAGCACAGGAACTGCAGGACCTGGCTCCAGCGCCACCTGTGGGTGCTCTGGATCCTGACATTGGGTGAGAGCTTCTGTGGGGATATATGGGCATTTTGGAATCTTCAATTATGTTGTAAAATGAAAACATAATCTTATGCACAGAATTAAAGAAATTAATTGTTTTAAATTGGGATGCAATTTGTTTTGAGGATTCCTTTTAAGGCCGATTGCATGAGAGATTAGGACTCCCCGCAGCTTACATTTTAAATTTCAAACTCGGTGGTGAACGAAGTTTCCTTCTGGTCATGATCCTTGGCAAAGTAGCAGATTGCCATATTGATCTCAGCCACACGGTTGGGGTAATTTAGCAGGTTTTCATTTATATGCCATGTGTGTGGTTTGGTAGGCTTATCAGCTGCGTACAAGGAGACAGACACTAGAGCATGGTCTGACCAAAGTTTGAGTTCTATAGTTGCCAAAGGGGCATAGTCAAGCAGGTCGTGGGAGAGTAGTATACTGTCCTTCTATATATGTTTTGAGGAGAGGAAAAGAAACTGTAGTCTTTGTCACATGGATTTAAGAGTCTCCACAAGTTGCAGGGGTGTAGGTCTGCAAGTCTCTGTTTGAATATGTGCAAGGATGTGCCCTGTCACCAGAGGAAAAGTCCCATTCTGAATCCATGCCTGCCAAAGATCAGGTTCCTTACAGTGCCAAAGGGATGTAAATGTTTTCTGTTCAAATGAAATTGGGAGAGGAAAACATTAGCAAGGGTATACACTTTTTGAAAAATAGATACCCTGTCAAACAATGCGCTACCCTGCCCATCTCCTAAAGATTTGAGGTCCATACGGGGCAGGCCTCTAAAAAAGGCAATTGATACAACACACATTTTGATGCTGGATGGAATGATTAGTATCAGCATTCGGGACCGATACAGGGCACTTTCGCAAGTACTTGTACTCAAAAAAATGCCCCGATACTAAATGCAGATACTGGCTCCTTAATTTTTAAACTCGATCGCCTCCCTGAGGTGCTACGGTTGTGGAACCTGGCAGTAGCTATCTTTGACAGTGCCTGTCCGGTCCCACGTCTTTTTCTTCCCGGTGCGGACATAGCTCAGGACAGCCCCACACCACACATTCAGCCCCAGAGCCGACACAAGCCCTGCACCCGCCCATTCCATTCACCACCCACCCGTGCAGCCCGTTCAGCCCAGCACATGCCCGAAGAGCCCTGGAGAGACCCTCATGCAGCCCTGGTGAGATCTGTAAGCAGCCTGGCGAGATCTGTATGCAGCCTGGTGAGATCTGTGTTCAGCTCTGGTAAGATCTGTATTCCGCTCTCGTGAGATCTGTACGCAGCCTGGGGAGATCTGTACGCAGCCTGGTGAGAGCTGTACGCAGCCTGGTGACAGCTGTACGCAGCCTGGTGAGACCTGTATTCAGCTCTGGTGAGATTTGTAAGCAGCCTGGTGAGGTCTGTACACAGCCCTGGTGAAGAACTGCCCCAAAATCATTAGTCTGTATTGTTTTAGAAAACATGTCACACCTTCCTTTAAGAAAAGGGATCTGTAATTGGTATCGGCAAGTACCTGAGGGAAAGTACTTGTACTTTGTCTTAAAAAAGTGGTATTGGGACATCTCTAGTGATTATGTATCCAAAACGTATAAAACTTGTTTTAAAAAGAAGGCAAGGAGTCTCATCTAAAATGTGTTTTCTGCACAAGGAGAATATTAACCATATTCTTGTGTAGATTATATGGAATTCTGGAACATTTTTCACTAATGTTTGAATTGTTGACATTAAGAAAACAAATTTTAAGAGGTGCAATTGCAACTGAGGGGAAAAAAGGGGGTGGAATAACTGTGAAGCAGCATTATATATGCATCATGTGCATGATTTTTCCATATATGGCATTAGTGGAAATATGCTTTTAGAGACTTTTTGGTTGATAAATACGTTTTGCTGTGTGAAAATCACACGCACCTGGTGCGTGCGTGTGTTTAGGTTAGTAAATCACCCCCCATGTGTAAATATTAGTAAATGATGGATAAAAATCCACCCAATGGTTGTCATGTGCCTTGGTGGAGTCTGAGTTGATGAGCGTGGCCGGTCCTAGAGAGCCTGGATGGTGGAACAGGTGCACAGGGGCACGAGTGCCGGACAAAGATGCCACAGCTGGGTAAGCAGTCTCTGAAAAGCTGGCAGTTTTTGAGCAGGTGCTTGCACGGAAGAGATATATTGGAGGACTGGGCTCCAGGGAAACTATGGTCGAGACAAGCTGGGTCATTACCAGGCAGGCAATGGGATACCGGACGACAGGCAGGGACAAAGCCGGGAACAGGCCAGGGCAGTGCAGTACAAGGCATTAGGCTAAAGCAGAGGTCACAAAACAAGCCGGAGTCCCAGAAACACGGAAGAGCAGTGGGAGGTCGAGACAAGCCTGTCAGTAACGGGTAATCAATCAGAACACAGGAACTCAGAAACACAGGTATAGCTATCAATCACACAGCACCAGAGGTCTGGACCTCACAGCCTATATAGCCCCAATGGTGCCAGGGTTCAAATTATAGATGCACCCAGTCACGTCTTTGCAATGATGCACAACTTGGCAAAGCTCTATGAGCAACACCAGGGACATATGCACGTGCAGGCCATTGCACCCAAACCCTGGTACTGGCTTCCAGACAATGATGCACACGTTTCTAAAGATAAAAAAAACAAATGGTTGCATTGGAGAAAATATTTCAGTGAATACAATTAAACTATTAAAAGAATACAATAAAAAAAATTGTAACTCCACTTTTGTTGAAGAAAAAAAACATCCCCTCTGCATTATCTACACACATTGCAAGGATTTTAACAATTTTTGTTGCACATTCCTACCTTTTTATATTTTGAGGAAATAGCTATTTTTTTTTCCAATGTCCTTTCCAGGCTGATTTCTGGACGGGAGGTTCTACTTATAATATAGTAATCTGAGCATGCTCCAATGAAGAAAATATCAGTGTCTGCATCATTTTGGTAGACAAGACTTAGGGAGTAGCTCACCAAAAATGAAATTCCTATTGAAGGGGGATGCCATTTTTTTGTTTGGGAAAATCAATGAACAAATCAATAAAGCAGGAAATTACATTTCTGGGGGCACTTTGTACAATAACAATACATAATGTTTCCAGGTTACCATATTGCATTGATTTTTTCACAGTTTTAGGAAATTACTGCAGACTGAGATAATTTTTAATTAAATTAAATTAAAAAGTGGTTTGAGTAGCAATGTTTTATACTATATTTTTTAAACAAAAGTGGAGCTTTCATTTAAAGTTCTTCCAAGGCAGTCTGAAGCATGTGTCACTATGTACTAAACAAACATTCATTGTTATGAAGTGTAACATCTATCTGCAAAAGAACTACTGCTGTCAAATCTCCATGACTTTTTATAAAAAAGAACAATCTAATTCTAGATATAATAACCTACCTCCTGACATTATTTTAAAACATTTTGGAGTGGGAAGACTTGAAACTTCTGTTAAGGCTTTTTCTTTCTGTGACTCCATTGGGGAGATTCTCTGTCACTTCCAGTCACCATGTTTTATGTTATACCCTGAATATGGGTGCAACATGAAGCATGGTATTCAAGGAAAACGTAGCCTTCAATAAAAGATTCACTCTTTTTTTTTATTATTTAACAGAGTGTTTTTATTGGGGTAGTGTATTTAGGTTAGGTATCAATTTCCATTTTTTGGGCCTAAAAACAGATCATTCACTGAATCATCCCTGATCATAATAGTTAACAAGGAGGATTTGCATCAATGCATAGGGTATAATGTTCTACATATGAGGAAGTAGGGCTGAAAGTGTATGAATTACACAGTGTAATAATATAAATTGCATCCCATGAATGACATCTAAATCCATTTCTTAGAGTTTAGAACTGAGTTTTTATGTAGAAACCTTTAGCAGTACATTTACAGTTTGACAGCAGGTGGGAGCCTCTGGAATTAATACAAGGAATTAAATCAGATGAAGGGAGTCTTGGAGAATGGCAGGCCTCTCTTTGAGAGATTCTAATGCAGGAGATATAATTGATGGATTGAACGTGAGGTGTTTTCCAGCACTTATAACTCAGAAGAATAGAAAATTCATATTATGTATTACTAAAGCATCCAGACAACACTAGCAGTTAAAGCAGCTGGGTAAGTACGGTCGGCCCTGATGATCTGAATAGGAGTGAAATCAAAGAGGAACTATGTTTTATGTTACAAGATATAAATGTGTAAGATATCAGTTCAATGTTAGTAATCTTATCAATGTGTGATAAAGAAAAATTATAATGGTGTGGGTCATTTTTTTTAACATATGCTTTTAAACTGATTTTTTTTAATTTGACATTTTGTAACCTGTAAACATGAGTTTAAAGCACTCTCTCTATCTCTATTAAATAGTATTTTGTTGGGTTTTTTTTATACAGAGTGATGAAAAAATATCTAAAAAACTGCTATGCTTTCCCCTTGATGTTTTAAAAACCTTGCTATGTATTGTTTGCAATTATATTTAAACATATGAGTAGCCATACATCATTTAATATCATCGTATCTAATCTATGATACAGGGTTCATAAACATAAACCAATAGGTTGGGTCTCTATATGCAGGTACCTGTGAAATGAACACTGTCATACCTGCTTAAAATCCTTATATCTGCAGCAAAAGGGCAGAGCCCTGGTCTATGCCTAGAGATGCAGCTCATGCTAAAGACCCTGTGCAGTCTCTACAGTGAACCATCATAATGGTGCCAGGTATGAACCATGTGATCTTTAGCCTAGGCATGTATTTTGTATTCATGGCAACAAATAATTCCTTTATTAAGTAAGGTAGTTTGCTTAAAATAATCCTTGCAAAAATGTTGGAAATGCTGGATTCCCATATTGTATCTATTGATATTCCATTTTGAAAAGGCACACCACTTAAATCAGTATCTTCATTGCATCAGAAGAATTATCTGGGTTTGAAGATTTTCTTTTGATGAAAGAAATGGCTCTTTAGCATTCATACATTTATATATTTATGTTTCCAAATGTAGGCAGAAAATTTAAATTGAAATTAAATATTTTTCTTGAGGCTCAAGTAACCTCAATAAAGGTGTTTTGAAAGCAATGAGTTCAAAGCTACCTTGCTGTAAAAAAGAATGTCAATGAGCCAATTTAATAAGAAAATGTTTGTATAGCAACCCAAAAACTAACCAGAAATCAGCTTTTAGCATCCCCTGGTGGTTCCTAAATATTCAGAGCTGCTCTTTGTCTGCCAAGCCAATGTTTCTTTTTTTACATACATGCTACAATACACATTAGGGAATCGAACATTTAGTAAACTCCACAAATCATATGTTTTCTGGAAATCACAATAATGGAATCTAACATTCAAATTTATATGAAATATAAATGGTTTAACTGTATTCAGTTAATATATAGGAAACACATGCAGGTTTAAAATTGTGAGCCTTGTGAAAATTGAAGATGTGCAAACATTTTAATTTTAAAACAAACTTCTGGCTGATTCTGTAGTCTTGAAATAGTTTCAGGCCTTTGGCTGCTCTTCTATAGTAATAGCAGAGGTGGTGGTCAAAGGGTTACACACATGAAAACTTGCAAACATTATGGTCTTCTGTAGTTGATGATTCTGTAGTTATGTAGTTGATGATTTAGACTTTACAGTGTTAAAACCGAACTCCAGTTTGTTATATAAATAAAAGGATAAGCATTCCCCAGCCACAATAATATAAAAAAAGCAATTCTGGCTGTAATACATATCTATTTAATAGTGTTATTGTTATCACTGCATCATTACGTGGCACTGCTCTCTGCAGCATGCAGGGTTCATTCACCATAGGAGAAAGGAACGCACCTGGAAAAAGGTATGAATAAAGATTTTGGTGGGGGGGAAAAAACAAGCCCGCAACTAGACTTTTAAAATACGCTCTGCTGCAGGCAAGCTTTTGCTTTTCACATTCAGCGGGATTAGTGATTTTTATCCACTGGCTAAATACAGAAGGAGGGTTCTATATTTAAAAAAAAAATGTTTTTTGTTCTGTTCAGTAAAGCTTCATCAAGAGCAAAAGAGGTTTAAATGTAAGTTGTAAGGATGTTGAATCCTGAATACTGAAGGATGTTGAATACTTAAAGTAAAGCTGAACTACTTGCACAAAATCCTTAACTATTGGGAGAGTAAAATGTACTCTTCCTAATACTTAGAGCCAGCGTGTGACACTTACTAAAAATAGTCATTTTGTATTTTACTATTAATCCTGACTTGTCTTACCTCTTATATTGCAGACTACTTACAGCTGCAAACATATTTTGCAGCTGGTCTGTACAATATTTCCAGCTATTGTCTCTGAAATTTTTAGTTCTAAAACAATATTTCTTGATAGAACCTGCTTTGTCTCTCCCTCTGAAATTGTGGGCTATAACCACCTTCTGTCCACCTATCGTAGAAAGACGGCCGGACGGGAGTCTCCTGGATGCGGGTGGGCGGCTTTAGACGTCCTTTGTGCCCGCGCCCGCTCGCGCGCGCCCCCTGGCGCGCACGAGCGGAAAACCGTCTCGATTTTAAACGGCCAGTCTCTGTTAAGACACCCGTTTAGATCTCCCTCTGCTCTCCTCCCGGTCTCTGAATGCAGGAAGTGATGTATATTACATCACTTCCGCATTCCTCTGTCATTCTCCGGTACAGAAACCGGAGAGAAGCTGATGAAGCAGATCTGTGCTTCATCAGCTTCTATGGGGGTCCCTAGGTGACCCCTGATGTCTCCATAAAGGGGACCTGTCACTGTAATTTGTTATCACATAGGGTACTTCTTAGCACCCTATATGATAACAATAAAGTTAAGTGTAAAAAAAGTTTTTTTTAAAATTGCTCACAAAATAAATAAAAATGTAGACACACAAAACAAAAAAAACCCACAAACATTTTTTAAAGTCCCCCACCCCCACATAGATGCCCAAAAATGCTTTAGATGCGCCTACACGCAAAAACAACGATTGCTTAAATTATGCAACACATGTTACATATCGCCGCGAACGTCGCAATGAGAGCAATAATTTTAGGGCCATCAATCACTGATAACACTAAATTGATGAGCGGTAAAATCTTTTAAAGCGTCGCCTCTGACCAATTTTGGCTATGGTGTTTTTTTTAAGGGTTGACATGGTTGGTGTCTATTTACCAGACGTGACCCCGACTTTTATATTTTAGCAAAAAATTGGGTAAAATAATACAGGGAAAACCATTTAAAAAAAAATATTCAGTACTTTTTTTGTTATATAGTAAAAAATAAAAAACCCCAGTGGTGATTAAATATCACCAAAAGAAAGCTCTATCTGTCTCCAAAAAAATTGTATAAAATTCATTTCAGTACAGCATTGCATGACGGAATAAGCATCAGCCAAAGTACCGCAGCGCTGAATACTGAAAAATGGCCCGGTCAGGAAGGGGGTGTAAACACTCCGGTCAGCAAGTGGTTAAAACTGCTTACATACTGCGCATTGAGTTTGTTCAATATTTCTTGCTGTTGTCTCGCACTTCTGAAATTGCGGCTTCTTAAAGCTGCTAACATTCTGGGCATTGGCTGTACGATATTTCTGACTATTTGCTGTGATTTTTTAAAATTCAATACTGGATACACATTCTATTTGATGGCTTCAATAAGACAAACCTATTCACTAATCTGCTTTACAACTCTGCTGTAAGTAATAATATATTATTTCCTTTTCTCTATCGTTGGTTTTTTTGAGTGAGACTCCAACTCAACGTCAGTGTTCACCTTTTCCATTATTCTATAAATACCCTACCTCCACATTGTCAGAAGAGCCCAGGAAAACAGTTGAGGCCAAATAGAAAAGCTGTTTTACATAAGAGAACCTTATCACCATCAGCTCTGTGAGGCTTTATTATGCAACCTCAGAGTGCAGAACCTGTTCCTCTCACTTTAAGTAGAGCTTGATACCACAAATAAACATTTTAAAATAGGCAGGGTTTTTATTGTAGAAGTGACACACTCAGTGGGGGTGATTTACTAACCTAAACACACACACACACACACACACCAGGTGTGTGTGATTTTCACACAGCAAAACTTATTTATCAACCAAAAAGTCTCTAAAAGCATATTTCCACTAATGCCATATATGGAAAAATCATGCACATGATGCATATATAATGCTGCTTCACAGTTTAGACAAAAATGGTTAGCTCATGCATTTACATTCCTGCATTCATCAACGCAAGCAACACAACATAGAGCTAATTTACCCAACATCACCTTGGAATTCCTTCAGGGCTTTGCACAACACACCTGCTGGGTGTGTACACATTACAAAGGTGTTTAGATTCCACCAATAGATCATGCTGGGAGGGAACACACTGCAGAGGTGTATACACGTTCGTGGTGTGTTTATAAGGTTAGTAAATCAACCCCACTATGTCTCTTCTGCAATAAAGATTCTTATCTGCCTGTTTGCCTGTGTCACCAACAAATGTCAAACTAAAGCCACCTTGTGGGAGGCAGGCCAGCGGTAGGCCAGCCTATGCTCCTAGATTTCCCCCCTGCAGCTATCCCTTCAGTACAGTGAATCATAACAACTGATTTACTAAATGTAATGATGGCTAGAGCAAATGTGTGTGGGGGGGATTGTTCATACAACTTTTCTGCACAAGTGCAGTGATTTGCTGACACAAAAAGCAGCTTTGCCTGTGTCAGCAATAATTGGCACTGGGAGGAAAGAAACATTCCCCTTGAAGCCTCCTCAACAAGTTTATGATTTAGATAGAAATGCTACTTTTGCTGCATTTAAGCCAAGCCATAATGTGCAATTTAAAAAATATATTACACATAGTATGGTGTCACTGATGCTATGTGCGAGAATCGGACTATTTATAATAATACATACAGCTTAAATGCATCTCCCAAGCATGTAACTGGAGTGATTGGTGTTTTCCCCTGTTGACCTTGGAAAAAAGGGGTCCGCTACCTGCTGTAAGGTGTTTAAAACCATTTTTAGCTTCCCATGTCCTACATGCTCTTTCTTTGACAATCCCTTGCTTATTAGCCCTGGCAATTGCCACAACTGATTTATGTGTTGTAGAAAAATTTTGTATCCCTAAATATGTAGGGCTTTATGTCTCTTTCTGATGCAGTTTCTTCATTATCTGAGTGTCAGGAGCAGACTGCAAACTGGCTTTTTTACATATTAAGAATGCAGACATGGGTCTCCAGTATTACTCAATAGAGTAGCTTCTGCTAAAAAAGAATTGGTTGATATGTTGGAGGGAAGTAAGTTTTTCAGAGGAAGCATTATGATTGGCTGGGAGCTACCTGAGGAGACTAGAGCTGTCAAGAAAAAAAAATCAGAGCGGTTGTAGAGCTCTGGAAGTGAAGGCCTGAGGCTGAAAGAGAAAAGAGAATGGCACAGGACAGTTCAGAAAGCTAAAGTAAAGCTGGCCATACACCTTACAATTATCTGCAGAGTTTCTGTGGTCAGATGGAAAAGGTGCAACAGATTCCTCCATCTACACTTAACTGTGTGGATGAAGTAATCTCCACCTAGGCCAATCTGTTGCACTTTTTCCATCTGACCACAGAAAATCTGCAGATAATTGTAAGGTGTATGGGCACCTTTAGAGATAGGGGAAGAAAGCAATGAGAAGAGGGTATAGGGATTCAGATTATAGGACTATACAGTAGAAGAAGAGTTTAGTACCAGAATGCATTTCAGGTATATTTCTAAAATGTACACTAGTATGAAAGAGCATTCTAAATATATAACAGCTTACTGTAGATTATGATCAAACCAGAATAAAGACTTTACTATTACTAATAGAAAAATATCAAAGTATATCAGAACTGACAGAAGACTGCTGTGTTAAAGAAAAAGACCTAGGTCACAGACGCTGAGAACAATGTATGAGATGATCTCAAAGAGCATAAAAAACACTGTTTTCTTATAAACCTGCTGCCTTCAATTAACTGCTATTTTCCTCTAATTTCCTCAAATCTGTTCCAAGCAAGGGTAGCTGTTAAAAATTACTACTCAGCTGATATAGTGGTGATCAAATTACAGAACAATCTCTACAGAATAAAGAGTGGCAGTTCCTGTGATAAAAAGGGTTTATCTAATTTGATATGTGAACTGTTTTGCAGTCATCCAAAACAGGGCCAGATTTTAGCTTTTGTACCCCTAGGCACTTTTTGCACTTGCCACCCATATGATGTATCCCTGCCCTAGCTTTCACAATCCTGCACCACTGTCCCCACTTGCATAATTGGTTCTCTTCACCTCTACTCCTCCATACAGTCAGTAACCATTATGCTTTAGCCAAAAGTAATTGGCTTTTGACAACTATTTTGTGTACTCCGGAACAGGGCAAATGAGAAATACAGTGATTCTGGTCATGCATGGGTGCCTCCTATAAAAAGATAACACAGTTCATTACCAGCACCCAAAAAAGAAGGAAGGGGCAAAGTTGCTGTGTCTTATACCATTATTAACCCAACAAGCTGGCAGTTGCGGAGTTGACGAGGTATAGACGAAAAAGTAAAGGTCCTTTATCCGCACTAGAGATTAGCTTGATCAAACCCAAGCTCATTACACCCAGAAGAAAGCTGTCAGTTCTGGCACAATCAGCTGCGGCCAGGGCATTCCAGCTGCATGTAAACAAATGGGCGGGATGCTGGTCGCATCATTGATTTTGTATGCCCACATGGCAATATAAGGTCAGTGTCCCGAACATAGCTCATTGGGTCAAGACTGAAAACTTCCTTCCGCATTCAAATGAGCCTGAATTCGCTCCAAACCCAAGCTCATCCCTAAACTTCACCTACACCCTGCAAAAATCTGTGTCCATTTTGCCCTATTACCCCTTGTTCTAATTTGCTGAGTGGAGCCAGATCTCTGAAACTCAGTATCTGATAAAGACCAAGCATGGGACCAAAATGAGCAATAAGGTAACAACCTTTCTACAATTATTAAAAACTGAACTTGATACAGTTACAAATAACATTTTTTATTCCATTTATGGAATCACAACATTTTATGATTTGTAATTGTATACATATTTGCTTTATTATGCTCAGGACTAAATATTAAAAGTAAAGCTAGTTTCCATATTAATATTATGTAGTCTACTACCCAACCAGGGGGTGGTCCACTAGTATCTTTTTCACATGCAAAGCGTAGTATTACTGTCAGCTATGCTTAAAGAAGTCTGTTTACTGAACTCCAATGAGCAGTGACTGATCCCTTATCAGACTGCTCAGAAGTTTTAGGATGACAACACCCATTACAATCTAATTGCATAATCTCTTTCACTTGTGCGGAATTCAGGTGGTAAAACAGCCGCAATGCATTTAGCCACATTTAGCCAAAGCAGCACGGCCTGCTTTAAGTTGAGATGAAAGTATTATCTAATATATTTCAGTAAAAATGTCACTCAAAACATAAGATTCTTGTCACACTTTTAAGGGGCACTCAAGTGTATTTTTATATAGGAAATTAATCATGCCAAAATTAATATTTTAGTATCAACAGCCTTACTATGTATTTCCTGTACTTGGAAAATATAAGATTAACTGATTTGTAATAAACATACACCGCAAAATTCAGACCAAGATGTTTACTTGTAATAATATGTTACAGAAGTAAAGATAATTATGTATATAGGCAAGAAGAGGTGACAATCAGTAAAAGTTTTTTGAAAATTAATAACAAAAAAGTAAATTTTTTCCTGAATAT
>NW_017306701.1:71616-96451 GCF_000935625.1 Nanorana parkeri
CTTTAAAGGACAACTGTACCTTCACTACAAGTTGTCTTTTAATGAATCTCCCCATCCCACAGCCCACTTGTGTGAGCTGTACTCATACTGGTCTCCAGCAGTACTCACCCATAAGAAATAATGAGGCCATGTTGCACACGTGAAGTAAGAATATGTATTAAAGGACAACTTATACTAACTGTCTGTTCTCAGTTCATATTTGGATACTTGCTATTTCTAGTTGCCTCATGGGCAACTCAGACTGTTTTCAGTTTCTGCATTCTGCAGTCTTCTGCTTGTTACCTGACCACAATTGTCTGCTGCTTACCCCAACCTTCTGTATTTTACTTAACTCCTTGACTACTGCCAGCCCCGGCCTCCAGCTTGTTCTGACCTTATCTCTGCCCTATGATATGTTACTGTGTTCTGATCCTTCTGTTGGTTTCTATCCAGGCAATCCTGAGGGTCACACTAGAACTTCTTGAAGCACATCTGTAGCATCAAAGGCTCTGTAGAAGGCCAGATTCTACTAGAGGCTGCTTCTTGGTGAGAACCTTCTGCCATCTTCCAGTCACACAGAGGATCCATCTCATTCTGTGACACATTCCAAAATTGTCAGAATGGGATCATTAGATTTATGCTATACAGGCAGTTCATGTATTTATATATTTATATCATAAACTATTGCCATGTGCTTTTTTAAAGTGATATTAAAGTCTCCTTTTTTTCATCTATTGAAATTGTCAGGGTTATAAACAAAAGGGTGAAGAGTTTGGAGAAGGCAGGAGAAGTGAACAATCTAGGACAACATAGCTGAACTGGAAAGTGAGCTGAATTTGAGAATATTTCTAAATCAGCTATGTTGTCTTAGATTGTTCACTTCTCCTACCTTCTCCAAACTCTTCACCATTTTGTGAATAACCCTGTTAGTCTTATCAGACTTACTTGTTCTGCCAATATGTATATTTTCAATATGTTATTGCATGCATCCATATGTAATCACCTGCATCCATCCCCCTGTAATTTGATTGATCACACATTGGCAATGAGGCTGCACGCATGCGCGGTAGCACAGGTTAACATCTTACCATCTGTTGATATCCCCTGCACAACTGTTAGGCAGTTATGGTACACTGCATTGGACAATGCTTTCTATCTAACACTAGTAGCTTTCTGACAGAAAAAATAGGTTGCAACGATGACCTCATCACTGTGCCACCATGTCCTTGTTCAGTCACATGGCGTGCCAGGCCTTCAACTTGGCTGCTTCACTTAATTGCAGTATTGTCTAAAAAGAGGCCTCAGACAACCTCCATGTGCAATGTAACGAACCAAGACATTTTCCAAAAGAACACATCCTGAAAATAAGAACAAGGATATTAATGAGTTTCCATCTGTTAGTTTGTGAGAGTGGTACAGATGCTTTGATCTATGGATGGTTCCCTTACATAGAAAAAAAAGAACCTGAGAAATGTCCATTTAGTATTCATAGATGCAATCTCATCCTACATTCTAACAATATGACAAGGTGATCTGGGTACTTGAGTACTTCAGCAAGAAATATGCTACATCTATCTGCGGTGGAGTTAATAGTTGATTTCATTGCAGTTTCTTTGGAAGAAACAGTATATTGATGTTTTTTTAAGTTATTATTAGACTGGAAAGTGTTTGCTTGCTGAAACCAATGGCTTGTGGAATTGGAGGGCATGAAAAGTGAAATGAAAAGATATACCATTGTATTTGCTTAGACAGGCAGTCATAGAAGATGCATCCATTCCTTTCAACATTAAATGTTGCCGCCTACCACATGAAAAAGGGCACACACAGTGTTGTACTCTTTTCCCACACTTTTTGATTGAAACTCTATCGCATTATGTTTGAAGAAAGGCATGTAGAACAGTAGCACAGTCTGCTGTGTTCATTACCATTAGCAATTACCTGCTTGTAAGAACTATTCATTTTTGACAACCCGTAATTTTATACTCGGAGAATGTAAAAAACCCTCAGAATTATATACTTTTCATCCCGTTTTCTTTCATGTGCTTAATTGCAGGACATACAATTATTCATTTTACATGCTTATCTTTCTAACATGGATAAATGTGAAACTTACCAAATATGAAGATTTATTTAGCAAAATTAACTTGATACATTTAAATCAGTAAATCATATTTAACAGTCTTTTATTCCTTTTTATTCTTTTTTTTTTCTATTTCATTTGATCAGTAAAGCTAAACAAAAGCCAGAAAACAGCAAAAACATGATTCTCTATTAAATACGATAACACGATTTTTGTTGAATCAATTAGCTTAATTCTGTATAAGTAAAAAAAATGGAGCAAAGAAGGTTTTGCCACAAGTACATGAACGGATTCCGCTAAGGAGTTAATTTAGAATGATAAATAACAAACATAAAAAATACAGCACTTATGGATACTCTGTGCTAGCTAACTAAAAAGGGAGATGATGGATAAGTCCTCTAAATATCATATATGAAATGTAATTATCTCAAGCATAAACATTAAATGCATTAATGCCCATAAATCATATAAAGATAATAATCCCAAATATCAAGTGCTTAAAGGTCCATCAAGTGTTATGAATGCACAAAATGAAGTGTAATAATGATGTCAATAAAAGTATTTTTCTTTCAACTGTGAAACACAAACTTTTTTTTCTTAATTAAAAACGTATAAAATGAATCGTGCTTAAAGTTGAACTCCAGCCTTACCTTTAGTCTTGCACCGTTGTACCAGCTCCGCTTCTTTAATGAGATTACTAACTTTGATTTCACTCCACACTGTAAGCTTTTCAAAGTGTGCAGTAGAAGCTGGGAGATGACAGATAGAGCCCACCTAATTTCCCAGCTAAGGACATCCAGCACATCTAGCCATTTCCTGCCCAGCCTTCCCTCTGCTCCTGATCTACGTCCTTCACAATCTAAAGTCCCTATCTCACATGCATACAGGACCAATTTAGAGAGGAGCCAATTAACCTTCCAGAATGTCTTTAGAGTGTGTGAGGAAACTGGAGTACCTGGAGGAAACCCACGCAAGCACAGGGAGAACATGTGAACTCCTTACAGATAGTGTCCTGACCGGGATTTGAAAAGGGGACCCTGAGTGCTGTCAAGTTTTAATTCCCAGCCCACTGACTGGACAGTGAAAAAGCAGCAGCAGACTAAAGAGATATACTTGCGGCTCTTTTCTTTACACCATGTCCTGCCCTCCCCCAGAGTAAGTGCTTCTGTGCAGGGGATTACAAGATAATGATTTCAAGTCAAATTCAGGTACTTACTTTCAATGTGTTTAAAATATAAATTTAAAGCCTAGCTCAGGGTAAAAAAAACTACCCTTGCAGTGGGACTTCCCTCACACAGCAAGGGTTAGCTGCTTGTTTATGTCTAGCGGTATTGTGAAGAGGACTTTTACTTACCTGATCCCCATTCTCCTCTCCACTCTGGCTCTTGGACTGATCCAATTCTCACGTATAATGCAGTGCTTTGAGTCCAGCATGGTGTATAATGATGTTAGCAAGCCTTTGACATTCGGAGCTGAGGAGAGAACGGCGCCAGTCTTGGGGTAGGGTAAGTAAAACTCCTTTACAAAGGTCTCCTAGACAAAAAATATCAGTTACCTGTTGAAGTGTGGGTGGATTCTCACTGCAATGGTAGTTGTTTTTAAAACTGGAAATAGGCTTTAATAAATATACATTTGCATTAATGTGTGTCATATATATCTGCATTGATTACAGCGTCAATCTTTAAGACCTTAAAGGCTTAAGACCTTAAAGGGTTTTTAAACCCTCACGTTTTGTTGCATATATCTACTGCTACCAAAACGCTTGAAAAGCAGTTTAAACTTACCCCTGTCTTCGCCGCGCGCTCCCGTCCGAAAAGCCGAAAATGCTCGGGCGGCCGCAAAGCATTTTGGGGCGGGTGCATGCGCATTTTGGATTTTTGGCCGGGAGACGAGGAGAGACACAAGGTAAGTCTATGGACGCGTGCACTCACATGCAGACACCGTGAGATCGGAAGTGCCAGCAAGGACAGAGGATGCACCGCTCGATCGGAGACCCGCAGCAGTGCTGGAGAGAAGGCTGAAAAGGACAGGAAAGAAGAGGAAAATCGGATTAGGAAACATCATTTAAGGTTAGTGCTTTAATTAACATTGGGGGAGGGAAAAAAGTTTTTGACATTAATGTCACTTTAAACTACTTAGCCATAGTACAACTTGATATTTAGGCAAATATACAGGGACGGGGGCATAGGGAAGAACTCTTCACTGTGGTGATGATTCATAGTCAAATCACCAGAATCAACATGGGGTAATGATGCAATGATTTAGATCTGCAAAGTCTGTCAAATGGCATCCCACTGTAGTTGGGCAGAGGTGTAGAAGCTACAAAAACATCAAAATTAAATATTTACTGATATTTTGAGTGGTAAATCAGTTCAAATATTTGAATTTAAACTATGGCCTTAGTTGTTTTGTCAGTCTCCGCAATAAGATACGATTGCTGTTATCAAGATCAGGAACTGTTTTTATCCCAGTGGCCAAAAAAAAAACAGAACTGCAAGTTGCCAATGAATTCCAAGTGCACAAACATTCTAATGATCTGATTAATGTCACTTTGAGCCTTTGCAATCTCACCTGTACAAATCAAGGGTTAATTTAAATAAATATGTTATTTTATAGCAAAAAAGTATTCATTTTTTCCAAAATTTTATTAGTTCCTTTTTCTGGTAACAATTGCATTTCTTCTCTTTAAGGCTTTATAACATTATAAAGATGCAGTTTTAATCATAGCAATGATATTGTGTTGATGTGCTTGTTAGCGTGAACATATAAATATTAATGAATATTATTTAAGTCAACTAAATTTAATTTTAGCGATTAGCATCTTATGCACTGAAACCAAATTCACTTCGTTCGTATCTCACAGATAAATAATTAAATTTAGCCTTTTGAATTTTGTTATCCCCTTTTCCTTTGTTTTATTGTATTATTCCCCGAGCAGTTTGCTAAAAGTTAATTGCAATCCAGTATAGTGAATTTGCAAAATTGATCATGCAAACACTATTATCACTTAATTAACTTCATTGTTAAAAGTGGATATTCTGAGCCCTATTTCTGTATCGTAAAAAATATGCTGAAAATTAGCCCAGTTCTATAGTTCAAATTATGAAGCATGACACAATTACATATGAAATAAAGAATTTTAACTAACAGAGACTTAATTAAGTTAGGCACCTTGAGGAAAGATAAATACAGCTAGGGGAATCCAATTACAAGTAATGAGTGAGATGAAATTTCTCTATGTTTACGTAAACATCTTATCATGTAAAAAAGAAGCTCTATATTTTCTTTATGTCTGCTCATGACTGGGTGTAGAAGTGAACACTATTTTAGTTTATTTTAACGCATTTCATCGCATTTCATTTTACTAAAACCTTGTGTTTTGGCCATTCCTTAAAGTTCATTGAACTTTCAGTTCAAAGTCTTGAAGACTTTCCTCAATTGAATCACCTCTCTGCACAGCCTGCTGAGTCAAATCTATTGCTCTGAATTCAGCAAATGTCCTGCTGATTGGAGAGCTCTAGCTCTGATTCAGCAGGCGATGTGCCAGAACTCTGCAGTGAGACCACTGCTTTCACCAAAGAGCAATTATCTTTCTCTGCAGCACATAATAAGGAAAGAAACATTAGACTTTGCACACCTTTTGTTTGATGCACCTGTCATTTTAATTGGGCTTTGAATATTAGAAAAGTGGACGTGTTGTATTCAACTGGTCCTGTACACATGTGAGCTTACTTAGTAAGCCTCCTTGGCTCTTCTTCCAAGAGTGGAGACTGGTGTTCTAGCACTGCTGACCAGTCTTGTTGCTGTCCATCATGACATAATCTGATGTTTGAACAATAGGAAGTGTCCGTGCCACCCAGGCATTAATGTTGGCACCCAAAAAGAATCCTCCCACTCTGTAGAGAGAGAGAGATGAATTGGGACCTGATGTATTATGTGGATTTAGTTGTATTTGTGGGGCTTTTAGTATTTCTTTTTTTAATTACTGTTGTGATTAGCTAGAAGAGGTGTGGGGGTGGAGAAGCTTCCTGGCTGTAGTTTAACTTAAAAATGTGTTTAATATTTTGTTTTTACACACAGAATTCAAGCATAAGCAGAACAGAGCAGCTAATCAACATGTGTCATACAGACTATAAGTTATTCCCCTCTTTTGATGTTCTCATGTGATCAGAAACAAAGGAAAAACAGATGGCACAGAGACTTTCTACTGCTATGTGTGCTGTAAGAATTTTCAAATGCCATCACACTTCTAACCATGGGTATGAATTAATCACAGGCAGCATACTTACTTACTCTGCCAGTACATGGTTATATATGCTATAAATAGAGAACTGTATTCATAATAGACATTTATATTAAGTGCAGTATTACCTAATAACACGCGCATTGATTGATACTTTAGGTTCAAGGTCAAATAAACTTTTCAAGAGCAACTTTTTCTATAAACTTTAATAAGATGAACTACAGGTTGCCCTATTTAGGAGAGGTCACATGACAGGTTAAGGGGACCTAGTTTTGAACATGTATTTTGGAGGGAGAAAAGAGTATGAAATGCACCATAAATGTATTTACCAGCTAAATAAGCACATCCAGCAACATTCTGGATCCTGTTAAAGCTACCTAAACATGGTATTTTAGGTCACGTGACCTACAGCAGCAACTATGCCCACACAGTTTTCCACATTGGGCACTGTACATCTGCTGCTGCTCTAAGCTAGGTTATGGAACCTAGAACTGGGATCCCTGGGCCCATATCTTACAGCTGATAGCTAAGATATGTTAACTCCTAAAACCATAACCTCTCTCCCTGGTCAATTAAGGCAGATCTTAAAATTTTGCACTTTTGCACACACAGGTGTAACCACACACGTGTGTGGTTAGACGCATGGAGTTGAGGAAAGCTACTGAGGAATACTAAGGACTCTCTTTGTGGAGAAATATGGTAAAGTCCTGAAACTAAGACACTGAGAGTGTATGGGACAACCTGATGTCGGTGAGACACAAATATGTTATTTTCGATGAAAGTCAAGTGACGAAAAGCTGAATATGTGAAAGACATGGATCATTGGCCTTTTTGAGAATAAAGACTGTCCTATTTTACGTCAGTTTAAGTCAGCTTCAAAAGTGGTCTGTTAGTGCTCACCATATGTGCTAATATCCCCAAACATCACACCACATTATATCAGAAGAATTATTTCTGCCTAACTGTATTAAGTGCAGCAAATAATCAAAACTATTTTGGGTTCAAGTAAGGGGGTGGGGCAGTAACCTTATTACAAAGCGGTCTGTGGCAGAGTTGCACTATTCATTTCAAGTTGAAAACTGCTTTTTACATGGTGAAGCATCCACAAAGTGTTTATATGAAGTTATTTAGGAATGAACATATTGACGAAAATACTGTAGATTTGATAAGAAGGGATAGTAATTTTAATGCGACTAATTGGGTTCATGTCTTGATGATGTTTATGAAATGTCAGTTCGGCTTCCCTTAAGGAAATCAAGAAAACATCTCTAATTGCTAATATTTCATTAGTTTTTAACGAATGGTTTACACATAGACTTTTAGCTGAATAGTTAAAATTGCTGTAATGTACTGTGGCCTTTTCATAATGGCTATGCAGTATTCTACCATGCATATGTAATTATAAAATGACAAGCAGATTGCATGTCTATATAAGCCAAACACAGAAACTTCACTGAAATGAATATTATAACTAAGCCTTTGTGCAATTAGCTAACAGGGGTAGTGTTGTGTAACTAAAGCTAATATTTAATTCCTTTCAGTAGAACTGAAGTGGATATAAAATGAATATGATGCTATTATTAATATTTTACATAACTGACACACTTTTTAATTCAAGAATACGTATAACAAGGTGTAAAAGATTTCAGCTTATACCATTGGTTTTAAACAGTATACATACACATAGAAGAATCATTATTTTGTAATGTATTGTAATGTGTAGTTTATTGATGTTCTCACAATATAAATGACAGTAGTAGGCACAAAAAAAATAGAAAATGGTATTGCCTGTTTATAAATATTGATGAAAAGAAGAACTTTCCTGAAACTCTTCACCCTGTTTCTTCACTAAAATTTGTACAACTTACTTCTAATTTTACTACAAACATTTTTACTCCCTGGGTGTTCTTGCTGACCTCCATATCATTATTGTGCCCTGCATAATGATGTAGAGGTCAACTAGAGGAACCAGTGAGATCTGAGGGGACTAGGAGATTGAATCTAGCTGAAGTATCAGTTTCCCTACAGATCTCAGAGAAAGATATTTATTGAATAAAACAGAGTTTTTGTATTGCAGGCAGCTGGAAAGGTAAGCACAGTGCCTTTGGTTATCACGTCTGCCTTGCAACACTTGGGATCCCCGGGTTGCATCCCAGTCAGGACACTATCTGCATTAAGTTTGCATGTTCTCCCTGTGCCTGTGTGGGTTTCCTCCCACACTACACAGACATGCTGGCAGGATAATTGGCTCTTGTCTAAATTGGCCCTAGTGTGTATACATATGCATGTCAGATAGATTAGATTGTTAGCTTAAGGGCAGGGACTGATGTGAATGTGCCTTATTTTGCTGTCACGTCACACTTCTGGGTGTGTTGAATATATGCGTCACCCTAATGACTTCTTCTGCTCCCCCATTTCCCCCTCAGCTACTGTGCCAAATGGGTGTCCTGACAGCACACAGCACATGCCAACCAGTGTTTACTCTGTTTAAAGAAGTTGTAAACCTTATTTCAATTTTTTAAAATCTTTTGGTGCTTGTGAGTGCTGCTTATTTTTCTGCAGCAGCCTCTTTGCAGCCACTGCCTGTCTATTTTCACTTGCTCCTTGCTCAGATGTACATCATGGCTTTAAACCGGCCTCCCTAATAGTGACAACAGCGGACCATGGCAGAGGAATGTGTCAGCTCAGCCACTTTTAGTGTCCAAATGGGTCTCTGTTGTGTGTACTTTTTTTGCCTGTGGTAGACAAGCACCTTGTACCTGACATGTACCAGAATATAGATGTTCAGAAGTCCCCTACTCCACTCTGACACCTTTTACATCTGATAGCAAACAAATGCACATCATTTTATTGCAGCCATGGGTTATCTACAATTGAGTACAAATTAGGGCAATCATCCTCTTTCAGCAATTACTTTTACAGACTTGAATCATCCCATGCTGTTAGAAGGACCGGGTCACTTTGGAACGGTAGCAGGCAGAGATCGAAGCTATGTAATTCATATATCTTGTTGTTTTAGATATTTTTCATTTGGCAGTTTGCATTGGCACAAATGTACAGTACATGTACTTTATAAGCATATAGGGTAGTTTGTGCACTTTTATATTGTTTATAGGCAGCAAGATGTAAACTAGAATTCTCTTATAACAAAGTTATTTTTCATTTAAACATACTCTCCCCTTTAACTGTCTTTGCTGTCAGTGTAGATAAAAGTATTAATCATGCTGGGTCCCACATAAACATAAAAGTGGGGGACAGAAAAATGGTCTGGGGGCGTGGCTTGGCTATGGCGGCGTGAGGAAGCACATTGCTTGAGCCCTGCTGCCACCTGAGACTTTTCAGCTGATCACGGCATCCCATAACCTCGCTTTTAATGTCGTTATTATTGCAAACCTCTACCAGAGTGTCCCAAGGGCCTTGGGTGCCCCACCCCCAAGCCGGGTATTGCCCCGAATCCTAGCACACTGGAGACTGACGCTGGAAGTCTCGCATCTTCAACCCTGTGCCACGGGTTGGATCTGGATCCCGGCACATACTTCTCTCTTTGTTTGACTGTATGTTTTCCTTGTATTGTTCCCACCCCTTGTCCAGAACTGAGGTTAATTTAGCGTTATTGATGCTAAGTATGTACTGCATATCTGGATGTCCCTTTGGGAAACTGTTTCTTTTTTGTATACAAGAAATTTAAATAAATAAAGAATGTATTTTTAAAAAAAAGAAAAATGGTCTGTACTAATAGTAGTGAGATTAAAGCTGTCTTCAACATGAAGATATGTTCACATCATTACATACTGCTTTATTGTTGTTTATTAGGTTAAAGCCCAACTCCAGGTTGGGCAGTGCCTCTTTGACTAACCTCCCCAAAATTTATATTTTAAAAGTTCTAGTATAAATACTTATTTTCCAGGTGTCTTCTAATAGTCAGGTTTCTTTGCCTCTTCTCCAGTACTGGGCAGTGCTTGATGCTGTAGTGAACGATATTATGGTGCCAGCACTGATCTCTGTAACATTGTACTGTGAGTCCAGGTCAATCTAATAATGCACCCCTGTGATGCTCTGTGCTAACGGGAAGTTAGTTGAATGACATGGGGCATCAGTAAACCCAAAAGAGAACCAACAACGAGATGCGGGAGTGGAGTGTCTGTGGGGAGAAAATGAGTATTGCAGTGAAAGCAGTTGGGCAAATTTATTTCTTAACTTTTAAACAAAGCTTGAGTTAGGCTTTACGTGAGGGTATAGGCAAAGGACTATATGCACAGTTGAAATACACGTGTGAACTTTCTTAGCTGCCAAAAAGTGTGTCATTCTGATCAAGGATCCCTAGCAGACACAGAAGTCAGCTCCTGACACCTGAGCATTTACTCTTCTGTGCTGCAATCAAAGCAATACAGCTTGGTCAAAGCTGTGTTTGGAAAGTGAAGGACCAACAACTCACAGATTAGGGCACCTCAGTGCTTCAATTACCAAGCTCAATTTTTAGATCTTCAGTAGCAGTAGTTCACTCTGATTTTTCCTTGTATCAAGGAGGGTTGAAACATTCCCTCTGAAACTTCCTCAAAAATTTTCCTCCTCATCACTGCCAGCATTGCAACACTGCTCCTCCTCCTAACCACCAGCACCAACCCCCTCCATTTGCTGCTGCCTACCGTTCCCCCTGTGTTGTGGAATGGTGGTAAGTAGGGGTGCCCCGATACCGATACTAGCATCGGTATTTCATTGAGGTTCTGCTCCCACTGAGCTTCTTGGTGCATAGGCATGAATGTAGTACCCAGTGGTGGGCCTAGGGAACAAAGGGCCCTGGAGCAAGATTATTTTTGCCCCCCCCCACAAAAAAATCCCACAAAACCCCCCAACCCATATCCCCTGTAGCAACCACACAAACGGAAAAAAAAAATTGGAAAAATGGCATTGCTGTATAAAGTACTGCTGAGATCTGTAGTCCTCTATAGAGGGTGCCATTCTGCATTGCTGCAATGCAGAATGGGACCCGCTATGTAGAACTACAAATATCAGCAGTACTTTATACAGCCTTTTTACAATACCATCAATTGGGCTACAAAAAATAATAATACCTTTACTTCTTCTGGCTGTTTTCTGGTAGGGGAGGCTGCAGAAAAACACACCAGTGTGGGTATGTGTGTCCATCTCAGACAGTGCGCCCGTGCACTCAGGTGGCTGTTTGCTGGGTCCTCACGGCCGATGCCCAGGGCTGCCCCCTGAAGTGCCTGCCAACTTTTTTTTATTCTCGGCTTCCCTCCACAGTATCAGGCGGCCGGCGGGCCCCCTCATCTCTGCGCCGGGAGTGTTGGGTCTTTCCGACACTCCCGGCGCAGAGATGGGGGGGCCCGCCACATAACATTTTGATGGTAACCGATGGCCGGACACCGACGGGCCCCACAATCTCTGCCCCGGAGCTGTGTTTGGATGGATACTGGGCCCCCTCTGTAGGCTCAGTCCCCGGTGCGGGTGCGGGAGACTGGTGATGTTTTATTAAACTTTTAAGACCATGCAGTATTAATTAGACTGCTGTGCCTCTGGCCAGTTTGTCCAAATCTGAGAGTTTTAGCTTTTTTTTGTAAAAAAACTTTTCTAAAGCGAAAGAATACCAGTGTGTCTTTTATATCTGCCTTAATTTTTTTAAAGGTTGTTACTGTTTTGTACTGCTATGGTTTGATGATCTTTAAATGCTGTGTAGTGAACAATCCTTTAAAATAATTAATATACCAACAGTAGGTTGTAAAGTTACACTATCATAGCTAATTTATGGTATAATGTAGATAAAAGCATTGCGAATTAATTAAAAAGATCATTCTGTTACTTCTAACATTTTTAACATTTGAAATAACTTGAACTAATTGCACATTTTGACAAGATAAAAGCAGAAAGATGTTCCAATTTCTAATTTAAAAGCATATACAGCAATGACTGAAAGTCTTGAACTAAAATGGTAATGTGATGGTATTATGTAAAACGAAACCGTTCTCTCGTTTTCATTCTATTATCTCCATCTCTATCTCTTTCTTTCTCTCCCTCTCTATCTCTGTGTCTCTCTCCATCTCTCTCCATCTTTCTTTGTCTCTATGCTTTTCTCCCTTCATCCTCCTCTATTGCTGTGTTTGTGGTGGACAAAGATTAGGAAATTATACTGTATTTTCACAACCTTCAATTATTTTCTCCAGATACTTTAAAATGTTACCTTTACAATTATTTATTGTGCTACAGTAAATTTATTGTGCTACAGTATAAAAAAAAAATCTAAATATTGTGCACAAAGTGATTGGATAAAAAAAAACAGACTCCAGGTTGTCCCTTAAAGCTAAAAAAAAGTGCACTTCATAAAGCTTTTATTAGTGACTCTTCCATTACAGGTTAGTGCAATCTACCATCTACACTAACTGCTGCAAAATTCAATAGACTGATAGTAATCTAAAATATAAAGGTTAGAAATGCCTATATTAATATCCAATTGAGAATCTTCTCCACAATACCAGATGTCATACATCTCTCAATCCTCCATCACATGCTACGTTTGAGCCAGATTCCTGAGATCAGTCTGCTAGCCTACAACCTTCTTTTATCTCCCACTATGCTCACACTTCCACAGTATATTAAAGGCCAATAAATTGAGGCAAAAGTGGTGTAAAATCCTTAGAGATGGGGGTGAGATTATTCAAACTTGCAACTAAGGCACATTCACAAACAAAACTCCACTCTTGATGTGTTTTCTCATCACTGTGAGCAAGGATTAGTGAGGCACAGTCATTGTGCAGTCTGCATACTTGAACATGAAATGACATGTGAGTGAATATACTTATTATCTATACCCCAAAAGGTTTTAAAAACACTGACTTTCATTGATAAGATTAATTACATTAAAGCAACTCTGTTGTGTATTATTTTTTTACAGAGCCTACAAAAATATATACCGTAATTAACACCTAATATTTATTTTCAATCTGCCACCCCGAGGCCCGGCCTCGGTGGCCTTGTGGGAAATCCGGGCCTGGTTACAATAGTATAATGTTGCCTATGACAGCTATGTTTATATGCAAGCTTATCTTTTTTTTTTACTTTTACTTTTAAATATCCGAATACATAATTAGAAAATACCCCACTGCTAACCCAGCAATACACTTTATGTCTTGAATATTGTTCAATTGTAGGAAAATCTACTATAACATAGAAAGTAACAGAAATAGCTCTGACTTTGTGGTGTAAAAGAACTTGGAGAATTAATAATTCAATTGAAGATAGCAGAGAATGTTCCCTTCCCAAAGGGAACAGGATGAAGTTGTGTTCTCATCAATCATCCACTTACAAAAAAGTTTTTTTTTTTAAATTCCCCTTGCTCCTTTGGTTGATTGTTATTTACAATTAACCCCACAATTTTAGCTTTTTTTACTAGGCTGTGAACATTTACTTTGCATAGTAAACATTCTCCACTCACACTCAATCACACCACACAGTTTCATCTACCTTTATCTCAGCCTGGCGGATACAGAATATGGTAAAACGTTTAGAAGATGCCCTCCAAGGTGGCATAACTTTAAAATGGTTTCATGTACATAAAAAGCTATATAGTCAACATAGAAAAATATTATTATTATTCTGCCCAGTCTATGAACATTAACGTGTTTGCACATTCTTAATAGGTAGTAAATGAGCTTTAAAACAAGTCCTTTCTGACCTCTGTAGCTGCATATGTGACGTACACCCGGCCCAAAACGCTCTGTACGTCAATCCCACGTGACTATACACAAGTCTGAACCGAGCGTGGGCGTCACAAAGACGTGGTGATACCATTTGCCCTGCACAGAGATTTCCCAGCTCGCGGGACACAATCCCAGGCCAGAAGACTGAGAGCGATCGTCACCAGGGTTGGTTGACCCCGCAGTTAACCCTTTACCCACCAAACGTTCGCTGCCACCATGTGTTTTTTAACGGAAACACAGACCGTTCCCAGCAAATGCTGCGACAATTTATGATATCGCTGTCCTCTCAGACAGGAATATGACAGGATTCAATATACAGTAGTGCTCTTCACAGGGGCAAGGATACTTTAAATTCATATTTAGAGCGTAGAGATAAGCTTAACGATTTTTAAGATCGTCCTTTAATAAAAGAAACGGTGCAGAAAATATACAGAAAAAGATATTTATAAAAAGAGACAATATATATATATATATACCGTGTTTCCACGAAAAAAGACACTGTCTTATATTTTTTTTGCCCCCAAAAACTACACTAAAAGGTGAATACTTAATAATCCTGGAATTAGGAGTTCTGACAGTGTTCAGAGTTGTATAAGCAAAGGAGAAGTCTGAAGGGCTCTTCTTCAAGCAAGCTTTCAGCAGATAATGTCCAGAGATTAAAGGGGAACTCTTCTGCGATGTTTAGACTTCTTAGTTTCTTCCTTGATGTTTTAAAACAAGAGACATCCTCTAGCTAGTTCAGCATATTTTTGTCAGACCTTTAGGAGCCAGCCCCTAAGGCAGGCCTGGGGTGGAAAGTAGGCGGAGGATGAACCTTTATTTTACACTATCACCGCCCAATTCCAAATGATGAAATGGAGCTGATTTTGTAACTCAGGTTGATGACTTTTGGGTGAATGCTGGGTCGTCTGGGTCATTACCCCTACCAGACCTGCTCATGTTTATTTTAACTTGTTCACTTTTGACAGTTGAATGCCTGGTGACATGCCTTTAATTAGTGACAGTTATAAAAGGCTTAGAGGGCTCACTTGTGCTGGGAAAATGTGGAAGGCCTGGCAAATGACTGAATGAAGGCCTGCATTTGCTCTGACTGGGGGACAAGAGAATTGTATTTTTAATATTCAGACTCACCCCCATTATTGTGACAGCATGTACTGCAGAGTAATTTATCCTCAAACAACAGACATTCAAATCTGGTTTCAGTCTGTTTCCAAAAGCTTACAGGACCTACTGTTTTTGACATTAAAAGGCTGGAAGGCTGCCAAGTCCCTTCTGCCTTCGAAATAGGAGAGAGCAGATGTGATGTCACTGTCTCTGAACTTTGTGGATGAATTAATCCAAAGTGCCTGCAGGTCAGTAAGGGCTTGTTTTAAATGTCTTATTAATAATATGGAAATAATTGAATTTTGATAGTCTGGGCACAGTTCCGCTTTTCCGTGAAAAATAATTTATAAACATTTGTTTCGGTATATACATATTTTAACTTGTTTCCATACAGATGTACAATCTATTGTCTAGAGGGAGAATCAATAGGAAGGATACGCCGCCAATCCAAGTAATTACCATTAAAGCAAGCATTGTGGTCATGAGAAGGTTAGAAAATTCAAATATAAAAAGGTCTTCCGAGACCAGGAAAATGTCACATGATCAATACTTGTTGTCAGCTCAGTGATGCCAGTTATTAAGGCTACACCAAGTTCGTACACTAGCAAACTAGTTTCACTTTCTCTCACGTTGCTACTATATCTCGGGAGAGCTGCTTTCCCCTCAGCATCATGACTTAGCCCAAACAACATTTTTTTGTCCCTGAGACAACAAATGTTTTGATCTAGCCTACGATCCCTATTTGAACTACAATAACATAACCTCAGCCAATAAAATAGCAGTGTCAGAAGAGCAACAGGAAGCCTTCATTTTTAAATCTAAAAGAAGGCTACTAGCACAAATTAATATATTTCCTAAACTAGAGAGAATAAGTAAGGTTCCCTTCACATCTATATTTTAGGTGCAATTAGGGATTGCTCCGTCAGAAACTTGCAATTTCCTGCCCAGGAATCCCTAATCACAAACAGCAGCTGTCACACATTCAAGTTAATGACCAGGTGACAGCCATTGCATTTGAACACCGGCACACCACATGTAATTGTATGTAATATGTAGACAAAAGAGACAGTTCCAAAGCCAAAAGGCTAAGGGCTGGGAGTCATGGAGGGCTTTTTAGGCAATGATAGGGCCTTCATAAACAATTAAAATTGTATTAAAATATCATATTTTATTAAAGACATTAAAAATACAAAACATAAAAACATATATGCATTAGACATGTGCACCAGCAAAAAAATTGTTTACTTTCGTTTAGTTTTGATTTTAATTTTGCTTTATTTAATTTTTCGGAAATCGGGTCCAAAAGTCAATTCATTTCGGAATTCGGATTTGGACGAAAGTTCGTTTCCAATTCGTTTTGTTTGCGTTTCGTTCGTTCGTTGCAGCAAAGTGACATTTAATAGGGAAATAACGTTTTTTTGTTCTCAAATGTCACTTTGCATTTGTTATACCTGTAATTCGAAATTCAGACACATTCGAATCTCTGAGTTTCTGAAATTTCGTCCGAATTTCGATTCGGAATGAAACAAATCGCACATGTCTAATATGCATATCGGTGCTCAGCCTACACTTGGTAAGCATAAACTAGGGATGCACAGATACTTTTCGAGTACCAGTGCAGATACTTGGCATTTTCATGAGAACTACCAGGGTTGCAGCGGTTGCAGCTGGTACCTAGCTCTGGCACTCCACCACTGTCCTGAAATCATTAGTCTGTATTGTTTTAGAAAAACTGTCACATGACACTAAACAAAAATGTATCAGTACTCGTACTTGTAAGTACTCGGCAAGTACCAGTACTTGTACTCGCAAAACTGGTATCTGTGCATCCCTTTATTTATATTTATAAAAACAAAATCATACATTAAAACAGAGATGTACAAATCCCAGGAGCTCCGTGTGCTCCTTACAAATGACAGCTGCCTCCTAATTTTTGAATTTTTCTCTAGTCTAGTCTTGGAGCTCAAAAGTATCGGTACATGTACTCGTACTTGTATCGAGTACTGTACTTGGTATCTGTGCAACTCTAGCATAAACCTCGTATACTCATGCACAGAGATGATGACAAGTTATGGTCAGTGAGTCCTTAGTTCGAATCAATGGACGGTTACTGTTGTGGAAAATTCTCTACGCATTTCACTACAGCCATGGGACATCAGGAGGAACATATTCCAATGACTTATCTACAGATATTTCTGCGCTCGATTAATCTAAGAAAACTGGGCGTTTCCCCTTACAGCTGCTGACTTAAATTGGCTGCATGAGCCTGAATTAATATCATTTGAATATGTGAAGCGGCGCTATGACCCAACAAGTACTGTTGGGTGATAGCGCCGCTTCACATATTTGAATGATATGCCAATGACTATAAGGTAACATAAAGTACCATTAGAAAATCCTAATTTCATTACAACAACATGGTAAATTGGTGTATAAAAGTACAATATCTTACTGGGGATGATTGTATCCATATATAAATATAGCAGCAACTATTCTCCCATTGGAGTGAGTAAAACAGGACTGCAAAGGCTTCTATAGTCATGACCCTAGTTCCCCCTAGGAGGCCGCAGAAGAAAACCAAGCAACGAGGAGAGGACTGCTATGGAGATAATGTCTAAACACAAAAGCAGAATATTTAAAAAAAATACTATATAAAAAAAGGGCAAAAAAGGCCACTAGTTTGGAGATACCGGAGGCAATAAAGCAACTAGACTCAAAATAATCCAGGCAATCAAAAAGCAAAAAAATATCAGAAAACAACAACAAACAACAAAACAGAGACCTTTCTCCACGCTTCGGCTGCCGCTTTGGCTCAGTCAAGCCAAAGCATATGCCTTCGGCTCGGCTGCCTTTGGCTGTTGTACGGGCTATTGTGAATTATCCATACAGCAGCCCTTCGGTTCAGAACTGTAAAATTTTGTTTTGATGCACTTGGCATTTGCATAGGCCACTGCATCCTATAGATCCGTGGTTCTCAACTGGTGGGTCGCAACCCCATGTTCAGTGGGTTGCCGCATACCTTCCACTGCACTGAGAGGCTCCTCAGCCTCCACCACAGGGCAGCACTGAGCATCCATTCAAAATATGCTGCTCAGCTTGAGGTGATGTGGGCTGGAGGTATGACCGTGAGGGAGCTCCATCCATATGTGCATTGCTTACCGCTCCGTAGTGTGACCAGAGTGATGTCACATTCTGGCTCCTGTCACCTCTACCTGGAGTGCAAGGGAGCTGTACAAGCAATGTACATATGGGTGGAACTCAATCACAGCACAGCCGCCCACACTGAACCACTAAAAAAATTTGGGTGAGTGTGTATGTGTGCGTGATGATAATGTCTGTGAGCGTGTGATTGTGCCTGTGGTTGTGTGTGTCTGTCAGTGTTTTACTCGCAAACTACCAAGCAATTGCACCTACTGTTTGTTCTGGTGTGGGAAGTGCAGGAGGTGCTTTAATTCATTTGAATGACACCCCAAACACACATGCGGTGCTGCAATGCTGTGCGTTCCAGTGTGGTGAAACTTGGGTCGCAACTTAATGACCAAGGACAAATGTGGGTCCTGAGGTTACACAGGTTGAGAACCACTGCTATAGATGGTTCTGTTCAATACTGCTAAATTTAGTCTGATCATCTAAGCTTTAAGCTCTGCTAATGGACCTGATGGAGAACTGCAGCAGAGGGCGGGTGCAATGCTAGTTTACTATTGGCTATTGCAAATTGAAATAGCCAATAGGAATCTAGCAATGCAATCCTATGGGCAAAATTTTTTTATTTTTTTTTCTATTCTGACACGGCTCCGTGTCAGCATAAAGAAAAAAAAGAAAAATCAGTGTTTCTCTCCTGGGCGGCCGGGAGCAGGAGACTCCCAGAGTGCCCGGGAGAGTTTGCTGTCTGGAGATCAGTGTACCTGGTTAGCCGGTAACCAGGGACGCTGACCTCTCTGCAAGTGACCGGAGCCAGCCGTAAGATCACGGCTGGCTCCGCCCAGCTGTCAGAAGCAGGCTGTCGGCTGGCCAATGGCCGGTCGCTTGGCCAGCTTCGGCTTTCAGCGCGGCTCAGCCGAGCCGAGGCATATGCGTTCGGCTCAAATGAGCTGCTCGGCTAAGTTTGGGAGCTGTACGGGCTATTGTGAATAGCCCGTACAGCAGCCCTTCGGTTCTACTGAACGGAAGGGGTCCTGGGGCCAAAGCTAGCCGAAGGATCGGCCGAAGCTACGGCTAGATCCTTTGGCTGCTTCGTGAATAGACCCCATAATCTCCAACAACTTCTGGAACTGACCCTACCTGTTTCCTGCTTGTTTTTGTGTGTAAAGTAGAGTGACAACAATAGAGCGATAGCTAATAGTGAGCCCCAACATGAATCAAATCAACTGTCTGCAATTGTGATGCATGAGGATGATAACATAATGGCAATGAGAGAAAGCAGCTCCAGTTGCCCTTACTGCATTGACTACTGTGACCATTAACCTCCTTGGCGGTATTCCCGAGTGTAGCTCGGGGTTACTTCTCCATACCCTGAGCAACACTCGGGAATATCCCATAGTATTTACTTACCTTGTCCCTCGAGCCGTGCGGTGTCATCTGTCTTCCGGGTTCCGTCCCTTGCGAGCGTACGCATCGCACAGGGGGTGGAACCGGCTGGAAATTCGAAATAAAAACGGAAAAAAAGAAAAAATAAAATAACGAAAAAAATCCGGAAAAAAATTGTGCCGAAAAAATTACGAAAATCAAAAGAATCATACCGCCAGGGAGGTTAAAGGCAAGGGATGAGCTGTAAGTTCAGTCCAAACACAGGTTCGGACCGAACTTTGCTTGTTAATGTTTTGTCCAAACAACAAACATTTCCTACTTTCAGTATTAGCCAAATGTCATATTGAATAGCAGTATTTCTGCAATTATTTTATATGACAACTTCCTGTGGTCTGTGGTTAGGGGGAGCTCTGGAGAAATCAGAAGTGGAAGAAGATTTGAGTGTGCTAGTTGACTGCATACTTAGCAATAGCATGCAATGCTAAGCTGCAGCAAATAAGGCCAGCAGAATACTATCTTGCATAAAAAAGGGTATTTACTCCAGAGACAAATTCATACTACTTTATAAAACACTGGTTCAACCTCATCTTGACTATGCAGTTCAGTATTAAACTGTTTACTGTAAGTTCACTTAAGAACACAAGAGACCATCACCTGAAATTGGAAGAAAAAAGGTTTAATCTCAAACAGCGAAGGGTTTAATCTCAACCAACTATGTAACTTATGTAACTATGTAACTTGTCTGTTAGAGCAGTAAGATTGTGGAACTCCCTTACCCAGGTAGTAGTATCAGTTGAAAGTATAGTCACATTCAAGAAACTTTTGGATGCTTTCCTCAGTGAACACAATATACAGGGGTATAGGTACTCTTAGTGACTCATACATACACATGCTCACACATAGGTGTAACTGGATGGACCTGTGTCTTTATTCAACCTTAAAAACAACTATGTAACTATGGATGATACAGAAGCCATGGGAACCTGCTCACTGATCTAAACACTTTTCTTGACTTATTTTTATACACCAGCCCCTGTCATCACTGATAACTCAATATAGATTTATTTAGCATGGTTATATTGTTCTATATGCAATCTTTTAGTAAAGCGTAGTAAACAGCGGTGCTGATTTATAAGCATCTACCAACCTGGACACTTTGCATGACCTCAACAATAATTTAAATACAGAATGACTGTTAATCTGAAGAAAGCTGAAAAAGCATTTCTAATAAGTAAGCTCCTTCATTTTTATCTATGAGCACTTCCAAAATGAATGCATGAAAAGGACAGCCAAACATGAAAAAAATGCCCTCTTGATGCAAGCTTGCATTTAATCTATTATTAAAAAATATAAAAATTAATTTCCTCATTTAAAAGTTTCACTGAAAAGAGCATTTATGATTTTCCAATCAATAGCTAAACTAAAATGAATTACATGATTCTTAAAATTACCATGGAATACACTCATACAGGTTGCTTATTTTTATTTTCAGGTTCGAATCAAGATTGTAAAAAATTTAAATTGGTTTTAATAGTTTAGCTTAGCTATAAATGTCAACAAAACTGCAGATTTTTTCCAAATGATAAAAGCAGGGGCAAATCAAATAATAATATAATGGTACAGTTAGAGAGTTCTTGTAGTTTAAAGCATATGTTCTTGTCTCAGTTCCCAGTATTAGCTTTGCCCTAGGCCTGGAAGAATAATGTTTTCCATGTACAGCTCTGGTTTTGCTTCTAACTACATTTTTCTTGTTTGTGTTTTCATGTAACAAAGCACATATATAGGCTCCAGTATAGGGCTGTGCTTCCTCTGTTTTATAAATATCCATGTTTTCATTTAATGTGGCTACCGAACTTAACCCTGTCATAAATATTTATCACGCGCACATTTCATTTTCTGGAGCAAATTACATGGAACTGAAAAAGAGCCATTTCTATAACAAAGATCCTCATGTATGAAAGCAGTCTTCCGACTTTCAATAAACAAGTAGCCTGCAAAATACAGACATCAATGATGTGTCACCAGGGCCGGATTCACTCTCCCTGCTGCCCCAAGGCCAGGTCCTTCAATGCGCCCCCCTCCCCGCCACCCCAAAATGGAGAATAGCAACCAGATGGCGGGGGCAGCAGGGTTAGTTTTAATTTTTTTATTGTTTTTGTTTTTACTTTTTTTTTTAATTTATCTTATAATCTTATTTTGTTTTTTGTTTTTTTTATTTTTTTGTTTTTTACTTTTTAATCACTTTTTTAATTGAATTATTATTTTTTATTATTTTTTAAATGTTGTTATCAAATGTTTTTTTTTACTTAACTTTATTGCCATCACACAGGAGCTAACAAGCCCCCATGTGATAGCATTTGGAGGCGACAGGTTCTCTTTATGGAACCTGTCATCTCCAATACAGGAGTTCTAGCACAGCACTGTGCTGGAACTCCTGTGACAGCTGAGAGGGGAAGACTGCTTACTCCTCTCACTGTTTACACAGAGCAGCAGGATTAGTTTTAACCCTGCCGCTCTGCTCCCCGCATCGGCGGCCAGCGAAGAGAGAGACTCGGCGGCAGTGGGAGAACTGAGGCAGAAGGAGGAAGGACAGAGCCATTCTGGTATTCTGTGGTATGGATAGCTGAGAAGGTTTTCACTTTGTGTATTGAGGCTTTTTCCATAATAGAAGGCTTTGTCATTGCTAGTGGCAGAAACTACTAATTGCTGTCAGCAGCAAACCCTTCCTCACTACATTAATCTGGCTCCTCACACACAAAAGCATCCTTCCATCCACTTACACCCAGTGACCTCTGCCCCCATATTTCTGAATGTATCAGGAGGAAGAGGGGCATTGAGTGTAGTCATATGCTTTCCTACGCATAGCTCACAGCTATAAACCTAGTGATTATCGGGCAGTGCTCAAAATAACAGCCAGCGGGAACAACAATAAAATATTTTCATTCCGCTTCCTACATTATTAGCTGTTATTCTGACATTATATGGTTTACAATATCATGTATACAGTATATGGCCCATGTCACTGTACTTGCATTTTTAATAGCACAGAAATAGTATGAGGGACCATGATAAGAACAGGCTTGATTGCAGGAAGAACAATTATAATCTGCTTCAGTGAGCGTCATCTTCTAATCATTAGTAGTTGTTATTAAAAATGGAAAAGGCTAGGTATAAATTGGCTAGGCTAGGCATCTAGTGAGAAATTAAGTAGCATAGTCCTAACAAAAGCATAGCTAGATTTCCGCTAAACTGACACCAAATACTTAGCATCAGACAGCATTTTATGGAAACCTGATATACAAAGCCGAGATGCATACTTTAGTGCTTGTCCAAAAGGGATTTGGCAGTTTTCCTTTGATTGAACAATGTTTTTGCCAGACCATTCTGTCATCTTAAAGCAAAACCACAATTGTAAGCATTCATTTAACATACATAACAATTACATCAGGATATATTTGATACTGCCCCAAGCTCAAGCAACAGGAAATAATGATCCATCACCTTGAGTCACATAAAGCAATTGCGAAACAATTGCAAAATATGTTGCGCCCAATTGCTGCTAGTGCGCCCAAGAGAAAAGAAAATGCATTGGGTGTCCCAACCAACCAGATTCCACATATAACTTAAATATCACTTTTGCCCAAACAGATCCTTTTCAGACACATTCTCTTGAGTCAGCAAATCAATCTAGGAAAAACACACACGTGCCATAAAACTGCTCCTTAGAGACTATCACACAATGATCACATAACTATCACACAAGGCAGTATGCAATAAACATGTTCTCAAGCTGGTGATATACTTTTATCTATGGGAACGTGGCAAAGACAGATAAAACAACAAATGACAAATCAAAGAAGCACGTAGAAGTGAATAATTACTTTTTTTTATTACTGATTGCTTTTTCATTACTTAATTCCTAAGGCAGCATAAATGTACATATTGATTTGCCAGGACACTGAAAGTTGAAAGGTCAGTGTAATAAAATGCATTTTGGAACTAAAGAAAACTATATTCAGGCTAGAAAATGAAATGGCCAGATTAACTGCCTGATCCTAATAAAAAAAACACAAGCTTCAATGATCTTCCATTAATGTATTGATTTACAATGACATAATCACTGTACTTTTTATAGTATTTAAAACTGCTTTGTCCTGTAATTTGTGAATAAGTGATTTACCAATAAACAATATTAGTAATATGAGCATACATAGCTGTCTGAGCTGTCTTGGAGGTGCAGCTGTGTATGTGGAACAAAAATGTTTACCTATTTTTATATAATGTTCTTTTCTTTTTGTTTTAAACCCATCAATAATTAGTTCAGCTTCCAATGACCACCAGGGCAGCAAACCACTGACCACGAATTTAAAGGGGACCACTACAATGACCACCAGTGTAATGGAGAGCATTTTACTATCTGCCAATGAAGCTGGGGCCACTACAGTGACTGCCCTGGAAAAGCACTATGTCCCCATGGCGAAAAGCACTATGTCCCCAAGAGGACAAGGGGCTTATCCCCACAGCCCTGGCCCTGGCGGGCCCATCTGCATCTGAGTACCTCCTTTCATATAGTGGGAACCCAAACGCCACCCTTCCCCCTTGTGAATGAGTAAGGGGTAGTTGCTACCCCTACTCATTTACCTAAAAGTACTGAAAAAGGTAAATAAACACACCACACCTTGAGAGCCCCTCTGCCCGCAGACCTCCACAAGCACCGGACCAGAGTGGTGGGGAAGAGGCCCTTGTCCTCATCGGCATGGGGACAAGGTGCTTCACCAGAGGGGGGTTCTCGCTTGTCCCCCCTTTCCTGCCCTGCCAGGCCAGTGCTTGGATTAACAGTCTGGTTGAGAATTTAAGGGGGAACCTCAGGTTTTTTTTTTTCCTTTTTATGGTGTGGGTGTTCTCCTTAAAATCCCCACCAGACCTAAAGGGTCTGGTATGAATATATAAGGGAACCCCACACATTAGTTTTTTAGCTCTGGGGTCCCCCCTAACATTCCTACTTGACCTAAAGGGTATGGTATGAATTAGAAAGGGGACCCCGTGCTGTTTTTTTTTTTTTACTCCGTTTTTTGACAACTCGCAGGGGATTCCCAGCTCCAGCTGTGTGTTGATCTGTGCCGAGCCGAAGCATGTGCGTTCGGCTGGGCTGTTTACTTCGGCTGTTCTACAGACTATTGTGAATAGTGC
>NW_017306701.1:97095-115092 GCF_000935625.1 Nanorana parkeri
TAATGCACAATACAAATATAAAAAGTATTTATATTTATTTATTATTTATAGTACACTAAACTTGTAATTTATCTACATGTTTCACAAATAAAATTAGCGGTAAAAAAAAGCTTCCGCGAGTCAAAATAACGATTTATTCTTCATTGTCCATGTTTCTGGATTGCATGTCCTTTGCCTACAAACTTTCTCATCTAATCATTTTGGGGAGGTATGGAAAACAGATGCAGGAAGATCTTTCAAATCTGATACATTTTGATTTAATATCTCTCAATGCCCAGAGGTAAGCTAATTTCAAACTGATACAGTTACAGTAACTTTGCTTTTGGTTTGCAGCAATACCTTTCACAAAGACAAACTGCATTTCGTTTCCAATTTTCAATAGCTCCCCATTGTTCAAGACGGCAGTCTTGCAGGCTGAATAACTAGTGAAGTAAGTGATTTGCTGAGTGTTTAAGAAGCATTTCATCTTATTGATTTATTAATAATTGGTTTAGTGTGTTTCATTAGATCCACAAGGAACTTGGTAATAATTCTCAAAACAGCTGCTAGAAAATTGTTTCAGTTCAGACACACAAAAGAGACATTTATTTTTAAAGCAGGGATGATTAAAGGCAACTAAAACATTTGTAAGGTCCAGCTCACCAAAACCTGATATTACAATTGTGGGTGCATATTGATGGGCTAAGTTCCCCAGTGACTTCTTGCTTCCAAGGGCACCAGAAACTCTATCTCTGATACTCCTACAACCAGAAGAAGGCTGCCTGTGGTTTGAAGTGTGACATAAATGGCAGGTCCACCAGAAAGAAGAAGACCCTCTTGCTTTGTATATTTTGGCAGGCTTGGGAATGTAGAGATATCATTGCTCGAGCCTCTGAGATTTGATTCAGTCCACCAGTATCTGCGCTCAAAGCTACAGTTTTTGAGTGAACGTACTCTCCTTCTGTTTTTTATCCTAGACACTAACTGCTTTATATATACCAGTAGGAAGGGCTTTGTGCTCGGACTACTTTGTTTAGTATGTCCTGTGGTTGTATTGTTAGATTCGGACAGAGTGGCAGTAATATTCAGCTCTCCCTGACCATCTGACCATCCAGAGCATATAGTAAGTATGTAAGTATGTACACCTTGATGTCTGGCTGACCCCCCCCCCGCCCTAAATCTCCCGGTCTAAATATAGGAGTTGTGAGTCAGATGACTGGAGTAGGTGTGTTTTTTCTATCACACTACAGATCAGTGAAGTTGGAACTATTGTCTCCTTTGCCTCCTGGGGTCCCCCCACCACTTTTGGGTTGTGGTGTGTGCATTGCTGCTCCCCTTCTGTGTACCTAACCTCCAATACCTGAGGCGTGAGCACATATTCTAGTCAAAATTTTTATTTTTGGACATAGCAATATTCATTCTTTGTTGATGTATTGTGTCTGTATTTGCTTTTGTTGTTGTTCTTGTAGCTTTTAAACAATATCTCAAGTTTGTCAACCCATCCAGCCCCTGAGGAAGCCCATAAGGATGAAACGTGTTGGGACCCCATGGACAACCTATAAGCATGTTATACATAATGGAGAGTATACACTGATTGTAACAAGGACATGTTGATACTGTAATTAGGTATGGGGTGTTTCTACCTCTTTGGGGGGTCCATGTTTGGGCAATGTGGTCGGGACAATATGAGATTACCAATCTTTTTACAATTTTCATATGCGTACAATACAATTGTGATCATTTGTATCCTAAATGTAGAGTGTGTGCTGTTCATTTTTGTACCCAGAATCCTGATCATGTCTTCTTCCAGATTGAACAGAGTCTATAAAATAAAGTGTGCAGATGTCACGCAGAGTACAGACCCTTATTTCATGTAGGTGCATCTAGAAAAGTACAAACACAAAACCCAGACTACATGTTCAATAGTGCATACTACTGACATACTGACACAAAGTGCATGGTGCACACTGTTACATGTGTATAATGTGTGATCAGATTGTAAATGAGAGATTGTCCAATCTGATTGGATTAGAGATTGGAGTGTAAATTAGAGATTGTCCAATCAGATTGGACCAACCAGGTTGTCCAATCAGATTGGGCCAATCACAATCTGATTGGGCAATCTGACTGGTTCAATCAGATTGGACCAATCAAATTGGACAAGCAGATTGGACCAATCTAATTGGTCCAATCTAATTGGTCCAATCTAATTGGTCCAATCTGATTGATCCAATCAAATTGAATCAATCAGATTGGACAATCAGATTGGATCAGATTGGATCAATCAGACAATCTGATTGATTTACAATCAGATTGTCCAATTTTATTGAACCAATCAGATTGAACCAATTAGATTGGACCATTCAGATTGGACAATCAGATTGGACCAAATTGGATCAATCAGATTGAATCAAACAGATTGGGCAATCAGACTGGAATAATCAGATTAAATCAATCATATTATCCAATCTGATCGTCCAATTTTATTGGGCCAATCAAATTGGACAATCTGATTGATTTAATCTGATTGATCCAATCTGGACCAATCAGATTGGACCAATCAATCAGATTGAACCAATCAAATTGGATGAGAAAATTGGCCCAATCTGATTGGTCCAATCTGATTGGTCCAATCTGATTGGTCCAGATTGGATTCATCAGATTAAATCAATCAGATTGTCCAATTTGATTGGCCCAATCTGATTGGACTGATCTGATTGTCCAATTTGATTGTTCTATAATATGCCCCAGCATGTGGTAAAATAACAAATAAGCAGTGCTGGCTGCAGTACTCTCCCCTCTCTGCGCTGTGCCCTGCAGTAATTGTTTTCTGCCACTAGATGCCATCAATCTTCTTGGTTGAAAAAAAAGGCACCCTGTGAGTGCAGGGCATCATGAACTTGCCCCCTGAGGGGTTTCCCCATGGCACCCTGCACTCACAGTGTTATAATACACAGAGCTGTGGTGGTGCCATGGGGAAACCCCAGCACTGAGAAGTGGTACAGAGGAAATGGACCCTGAGCAGATGAATGGCCTGAAGACATCTTCAAAGGTGAAATCTAGGTAAATAAAGGTCATATGCAGCTGGAAGAGATGGGTCTCTGTGATTGGATAACACTAACAGAGTTATTTACAAAAGGGTGAAGAGTTTGGAGAAGGCAGGAAAGGTTAACAATCTTGAGAGTGAGCTGAATTGGAGAATTTTTCCAAATCAGCTATGTTGTCCTGGATTGTTCCCTTCTCCTGCCTTCTCCAAACCCTTCACCCTTTTGTGAATAGCCCTGTAAATCTATCAGCCTAGCTCAATGCCAAGTGGCAGTATGAAATAAAGTTGTCCTATGGGCACATAAACATATACTGTATACAGAACTGCTATAAAGATTTTGGTGTAGTAAGACCTATACAAAAGCCAATGGTTTATTAGCTGATTATAGAAGAATGATTTTACTATCAGTTTAGGAAGTTTTGTTTTACAGCAAGAGTGGTTAAACTATCAAATTGTTTCCCACTTGAAGTAACAATGGCAGAAACAATACAGATATTAAAAGAACTGGATGAGTTTCTTACAAAAAAAATAATATCCAAAGTTACAATTACTAAAGGCTAATAAAGCAATATTTTAATCTAAGAAGTTGATATGCTCGTAGGGTGGGGAAGGATTTATTTTTCCTCCTGTGTGGCAAAACTGGTAACAGTTGGTCAGGAGGAGGTTTTATTGCCTTTTTCTGGACCACAATTGCAGAAGTTACGGAGGCTGAACCTGATGTACATGTTACTGTATAAAACATGTAAAGTGGTTTGGAGTTTAACTAAGGGAAAAACTTTTTTTTTTAGATTTGGATAGGATGGTCATGGGTTAGAACCCGTGTCAAGTTTGTATTGCTGTGTAGGTCCCTTTTAGGGATATTTATTCGCTCTATTTGTCCAGGTCACTCATGTCACTGGGAATGAAAGTAAGGGTAAATCCAAAAATTTGAGTTGCCAGTAGAATAGGAAAACCATTAATGGGGACACCTGTGACAGAGAGGATTTTCCTCACACTAGAAAGATATCCTCCCACATCCTGTTGAGTCTACAGGACAGAAATTGAAGAGAAATCTCCCTAATAGGACACAGATGGCAAACAAATCTGAAAGTGGTTTTTAACCCTCCCGTATTCTTTCCAACATGAACAAAAGTTTTGGCTTTAGAAATACTTTAATTATAGCTGGGCAGTTTGATTGGCATAATCAATACTGCAGTGGAAATTAAACAATGTATGTCAGAACAACAAAGCCCTTAAGGTATCTGACAATGTTGATATTGCAATACCTTTAATGAACTGTTATACTTTTCAAATACTAAGATGATTGAAAAGTTTCATTTTTTAATTACTGTACTGACCTATTGGCTGAGGTGGATTTGCACACTTTCTACATGACAGCAGTTATATGCATATTTCCCTTTGTATACTGAAGGTTCCAGATCTTTTTCTATAACATACTACATGGTTCTGCTTGCTTATGTTATCATACACATTTTATTTCTAATAACCTGTTTTAATTTATATAATAAGGATGTATTTTCATTGGGCCTGTTATTGGTGTTTTTTAAAATATGATGGATAGTTAGTTTAGTTATTTTTTGCAGCAACCAGTATTTATTTTACTTTTGTTTACAAATGTTTTGGTTTGCCTCTGTTGTGGACTTTGAAGATGAATTTCCCCACAATGCCTGCAGCTAAAGAAATGATGGAGGGCTTGTTTTAAAGTGCTTTTACTCATTGATCAGAATATGTAAACATTTTAATGTGCATAGTCTGTGCACATGTTTACTTTAAATCTCCGTTTGTCCTAACTATCATATTTATAATTATACGTGTATGAGTTGTAGAGCAGTGAAACCACTCACCGTTAGTAGGTGAAGCATTGCAGAAGGAGTATTATATGTCGTGTAGGAATTAGAAAATAGGAGACTGCATCTGAAGCTTCTCACACAGCTATTTTCCTTTGTAACAGAGTCCCCTTAAAATGCTGGACTGGTTGGTGTATGTCATTCTGATTTTCCTGAATAGTAAGACCTTATCTCCACAGTGTAAATACAGGAGTTAACACGGGACTGGCACAGACATGGTGAGGTCACCAAATGAATTCTTAGTTAAGAACAGAAGGGCCTTTTCTCATGTGGGATATTGAATGTGAACATATGTTTTATATGCAGCCAGATGGAGTCTCTAGAGTTGGAAGGCACACATTATTTCAGTCTCACGTAGGTCCTGGCATTTTAGTGCATCTAGTTTCAAGTTCATATTTCTTTATCTGTTAGGCTGGGAAATATACTATAATTGATATATTTATATTCACTTGATTGATTTCTTCACAGTCAGTGTATTTATTTAGCCTGCTTGTTTCCATAATGTCCATTCACCGTAAAAACGTATCCCAGAACATGGAATCTGCATTTGCCTTAAAGGCAAAACTTGGAATTGTGTTCATTTTTTTTAACCTTTTTAAAAAACGTCTGCGGTTTATTACAGTTTATTATTACTTGGTGCATATATTTTTGCATTATGTGTATGAAATCCTTCTTTGTATACAGGTATTTATTACCGGTTGCTTTCATGACCCTGAACTGTTGAGTATAATGTTTTTTTTTAATATGTTCACTTGTTTACTGTTTCTGCATATTGAAAAGCCACATGAATTCATTACTGCTAGCAGAAGAGGGAGGGAGTGCATCCCTCATTAAGTAACTGACCTGTCTGTGTAATCTCACAACCTGCTAATTAGGTTTATTTATATAAAAGTTTATAAAGTTTATTGCATCATAGCAGAAAAACAAGTTTAAAGTGACGCTGAACGTAAATCTTAAAAATACATTTAGCTTCCCTATTAACAAAAATGTATCTTATTTGTGTATCACTGGGCTGTAGATCCTCACATCATGTGTTGTAAAGTAGCTACCGCTCCAAGCTCACTCCAATGATGAACTACAATCTCAATACAAATTAGTAAACTAAACCCAAGAATGTAGTCCATCAGCGAGTGAGCTTAGAGCAGTGGCTACTTTACAACACACACAGGGACCATGGGGAACAAAAGTAGCCAAATGTTCAATGTGAGAATAGATGGAGCAGTGCTTTGTTCAAGGGCTGCAGGTCACAGCTGAAGGTTTCATTGTAATGCTCTGGGTGGATGTTGCAGCATATACCATATACACATTATTATATTTGTAACCTTTCATGAGTGTAACCTGTGAAAATATATTTCATGTGCACTGATTTGAACACATTTGTGAAAATACAAAGAATTTACCTTTTCTTTGTGTTTATTCTACAGTTTAACCTGTAAAATAAACTTGTTTTATGCACAGGGTAAAGAGAACTTCTATAAGGATTGTATTGCTGGTTGTGCCCCGTTGGGGCATTTCCCCTTAAAGTGACACTAAACTCAGGAGTAAAGTAGCCACCGCTCCAAGCTCACTCCGGTGATGTACTATCATTTCAATACATCCCTTTTAGTCCATAACAAAAGTGAACTTGGATCGGTGACTACTTTACTACACACAGTGACCATGGGGAACAAAAGTAGCCACCCTCCAGAAGGAAGGACAGTGTCAGCACCAATTCAGAGATGATTTGAGGATCTACAGCCCAGTGATACACAAATAAGATACATGTTTGTTAATAATTAGGGGACTTGAATGCATTTTTAAGGTTTAACTCCTGAGTTCAGTATCACTTTAAGAATGGAGGTGTTATACAGGTGTTATGTAACATATTAATATGTAGCATTTCATATTTATATGACAAAATAAGTAATGTGAAGCTTGTTATTTTTATTCCTAAAGAACATGTTTCAAAATGTTAAAACGTTTTCTTTAATTATTCCCACAGATGGGGTATTTTAGGAACGCAATTCAAAAATGGCAATTATCATCAGCATTCTCCAAATGTTAGATTTTGTAACTAGTCAAATTATATTCCATTTTATTGAGTTTGACTTTTTAATTATGTAATATAATAAGTAAAAACATAAAGCAAGCTAAATAATGGAGCACAAAAAAATCGCAAGGTTTATAAGATTGGAAGTAGCTGGATCACTTACAGTAGAATTGTAGCACTGTTTCTCAACATTTGTATCCATGTATCTTAAGAAACCATACCCCATCCCAGATGGCAAGTATAACTTGCCACAAACTTGTGGCAGGGTTAAATTGTAATTCTTTTTAACTTGCTGCACACATTCCCTGGCAGGTTGTAGACTTGCAGAACACTTGCAGCACAAGTTCTAGTTGACACTTTTTGAATTTGTAGGCAAGTCTACAGCAAGAGTCCTGCAGGTCTCAGCAAGTGCTCTGCAAATGTTCATTACTTTTGCAAAGCACTTTGATCTGGAGACTTGCAATGCAGACTTGCTGTAATTGTGCAATAAAATTGTGAAGCTTGGCAAGTCTCACAATAGTTTAGCAAGTCATTTTATAACTTGCAGCTCAATTGCTTGCAACCTGGGATAGAGTCTGCATGTTTAATACCAGGAACCTGCAGAGAAATTAACCAAAATAACTAAGACAGTTTTTCTGTACAAACTTTCAGTCTAGCGTGTCCTGCTTGTTTTTTTGACAAACAGGAAAAACCTTGGGGCTACACTTCCTGCATTTTAAGAACTGTTATATTAGAATAATTAGAATAACATGCAATGTATGCTTGCTTATTTACTAAATTTCTGGGGCAAACATTTGCAGACTTGATGCATTGCAAAGTCAACTAATAATAGAAACAGAAAGGAATCTTGCTCTGTGGCAATGCTTTGGGTCAGTTGAAAGCTAACTCCACCTTTGTTAAAAAATTATTTACATTTATATTTAGCCTTTTTGTAATTTAGTGTTAATAGAATTATTATCTCTACTCTCTCTGTAGCAAGATATGATTTTCAAAAACTGGCAAAAAAGTCAAACATTAACTGTATGATGGCTTTCTTTACACTACTGCATACTGTTACCTTATGCGTTTATGTCAAATCTTCATAAGACGTATGTATATAGTTTTATTTCTTGTTTTAAATATTTCCCCTGAGGTGTTGATAGCTTGTAAGGAAATAAAGGGGTCTATTCACAAAGCTGCCGAAGGATCTGGCCGTAGCTTCGGCCGATCCTTCGGCTAGCTTCGGCACATGTGGCATTGCTATTTAGGGACCCCATTAATACTGTTGTTTATTGAATGTGGAAGACAGTTTTAATTGTGAAGTATATAGTACATTATCATTTGCTGCCGTTTGTGTCTATGTTTAATCTAGTCATTGTAACACTGGTAGTATAAAATATGTTCATACTGTGAGTAACAGGTACCTTTAAGAGTAGAGCTTGCAATGTTGGAGGCAAATCTGGCTTAAAGTAAATTCTATGAAATCACTTGCTGTTTACTTTTTGAGTCCTGTAAAAAGATGTTATCATCAGAAAGCCTTAAGGATGAATGAGTTTTTCAATTTGTATTACTCTTTTCTGGTATTCATGTCATGATGCTAACAGCAGGGACAACACAACTTGCTGAGCCCCCTACACATGTATCTGATTAGGGCCAGTCTTCCGGGGACATTTCATGAAGAACCAGTGAGAACCATCACCTGCTACTGCAGAGATAGTAAACTGGAGAATATGTCTATAGATTCAAAGGAAGAAGTGTATTGTTGATATGACACTATTATGGTTGATATATCTGATAATTTCAAGGCAATTTAACAGATGTTTAAAATAAAATAGATTTGTCATGGTGATGAAATATGCATTGGGTTTGGTTACTGTCATTGGATATGCAAATTGTTTTATTGGGTCATCTCTCTGGCTAAGTTGTGGTACGACGGTCAAATGACATTCAACAGAGCAGATTATGTATTTGCGTACATCCAACCATATTGTTTATTTTATTTTTTTTTCCACCCACCACCAGCTACTAATAACTCTCTGGTGCTACAATTCAGCAAAGCCCTGCACCGAGTGCTCAGCTGCTTCCACCCACTACAGCGATTACAAATTTTTCTTGTTAGTATTGTTACTCTATTACACTATGCAGAATGCATTAAATAGAATTAAAGTTCACCAGTCCACATTTTACCAGTGACACATACACTGTGCACAGTAAATTCTAATCATACTTGCTATGATACTGCTGAGTGGTGTTTCAGTATTCAGAGTTCTGGTATTTGCTTTCTTTTTATGGATAACAGCTAAACCTTCAGATAATGTAGATGGAGAATGGATTGACTTTGTGCAGCGATGGATAGCCAACTCATTTATAGATACCTATTTTGCGGATTATACATCATAGATAATTATAATGTTGTATGGAAGGTCAACTATATTAGAAGTGAAATGGGATTACCTATAATCTTGCTTGAAGGGACCCATATGTGGCTTATGATTGTGACAAAACTATAAACACCAGACTCCATTCCAATATAGCACAGTTCTAGAACAAGCTACAAACAATGGACCTTGTGTATGAAAGCATTAAAAGAAGGAACAGTTTTTTGCCTAAATTAATAAATCATATTTTTTTTTTTCGTTTTTACCACAACACCCTGACTGCATAAAAATCAGCATTTAATTGGTTACTGTTGACAATACATAAACAATTCTTTTTTTTAGACAATTTTATACATAAAGTCATTAGTGTCACAGTGTTATTTATTGAGGCTCTGTTGTTAGGATTCCTCAGCCTGCGTTACATACTGAACTGTACTTCATTCTAAAGATCTATTATCGTCATGATTGAGCATGCAATGCCCAATAATGTAACTTTCCTAATTTAAGTTTTATTGGTAATTTAAGCTATTAAAACAAATGCATAATTAAACTTATGTATTTGTTTTTATGAATTGTATCTATGTATAGTATAAGGCGAGAAAGGATCCATCTGTTTCCTATCAATGTTAGTGAAGGATTCTCAGAGTGCATGCACCACCTCACTCTCTGCTCTTTTCTACAATAGTCCAATTTCCTATTCTCAGCTCTACTTCTCTTCATTAGACTCTCATTTTGCATTCCTTCCTTTTCCCCTTTTAGGCCACTTCTGCCCAAACGCTCTCTATCCTGCTACACAGACCATTCATCCCAAGATGATTTTTTGCCACACTGTTCCTCAATCTACTCACTGTTTCTCTTTATATGATGTATGCATCACTGCTCTCACTTTCTGCCCTCTACCCCCACCCTTCAGTATGACATTTTGCCTGCCCCCTCATTAACTGCCTCTACATTAACAAGTGTGATTTGTGATCTACCACACAGCACTTGCTAACCCACAATCATATTACCAGTGAGATCTGCGCCACACCACAAAGCTCTCCTTCCTGATTTACTAAAGGAACTGAAAATCTTCATTCAAAAAACAGTGTGAATATTTACTTCAATAATTCAGTCATGTGAGAAAAGCAAATTCCCGTTTACCTGTTTGATTAGGTAATTGAAAGGAATATTCACACAATTTATTGTTAAGATTTTTAACTCTTATAGTAAATTGACCTCAGTGTTTCTAGCAGAAAAGAGGTTATTCATACCTCTCTATTTTACACAGTGCCTCATACCTCTCTGCCACATGTAGCCCTTTTGCCTCTCTGTTATATTCAGTGCCTATTACCTCCCTGTTACATACAATGGGATTGATCCACTAAACACAAACTGGCTTTTCACTATTCTGACTTCCTTCAATCAATCCAGTATATACAAAAATACTACTTTTTATTTTGCTTGCACATGATTGGGTATTCTTTGTAAAGTAATTTTTTTTACAGCATATTACCTTTAGTAAATCCATCCCAATGTGTCATGCCTTTTTGTTACACACCTAGGGCCTCATGCCATTTTTTCAACATGATAAAATTTACCCCAGCACTACAATTGAAAGAACTAATGCATAGTTTGTTAAAGTAGCTGCAAATCCAGCCACAAAACATCATATAAGCTTAAACAGGAAAATATCATTTGGAATATCACTGGGAAAAAGGCTTGGTACAGAATGTGAAAATATACATGTAGCTTGTTATCAGTGTAATGCATGTGGACAGGGACAGGCTGTAAAAAAAAATGTACTTTTTGGCTGTGCCTTATAATAGGAGCAAACTTCACTGACAGATCAAAACATAAAGAGTGGTCAGGGGCTTGGCTCTAAAATCTAGGCAGTACATGGAAATGCGTACCTGTAAACTTAAGTAAAGGTAGTACAGGAACTGGAACTGTTAGGTGCACTGTGCATGCATGGTTTGAAACTGCATATCTATTTATAAACGGCTATAAAGAAGGGCACAGATTTTCAGTTGAGAATTAAAGCATCTCACATCTGGCTCCGGCCACTTGCAGAGATCAGATCAGCGTCCCTGGTTACCAGGTAACCAGGGACGCCGTTCTGTCATTACATTGAGAACCCGTCGGACCCGCAGTGATATCACATGCTACACATGCTACAATTTGACATACAACTTGGTTTACCTTTACCAACAACTAGGTTGTCCAACGTCCTGTTTGACTGAATATAAATTGAACGATTTGGCTTGTGTTCTACTCTAAAACTGACACTTAAGATGCCCTAGTAACTTTTTTGCTTGAAACTATGTCTACTACTTATGCTTATACAAAATTACAGGTCAGGCTATAAGAGTCAATTGGGATTGGTCTCTCATTGCACTAGTCTACATAGAGGCACCTTGACGTACAGGGATGTTAAACTGAGTCATTAATCTGCAGTTTCTCAAACAGAAGAAGCCATGGGAAATTATTGTTTGGCAGAGGTAACTTTCAAAATATATTGTGCTGTTTTCTTCTGCCTTGTGATGTTATTCTTCTAACCAGTTTATTTATTACTATGAAAGCATTCTGTGCCAACATTAGTGAGATGAAAACATGTTCTCGATATGACAGAGATTATATCAGAGGATTAAACCTTCACTTTAATCCTTTGTGAATGTCTGGGATTTTTTTCCCTAGTTATATTTTCGCATTTTTCATTGAAAACAATGTTAAACTACAAACTCCTTTTTTATGGGTTATTTTTGTGCCTTTGTTGTGCTGATGTATAAATTACAGTGCATAATGAAATCTCTCTTTACAAGCAAGCACACCCAAGCTTGTTCCAGATTTGGCAGCAACTCATGAACATCAGAAAAATCCACCCAAAGCAAATATATCATGTGTTCTGTCCCCTTAATGTTCTGTGCCCTTAATGATTGTATTTATATGGATTCCCTACATCTATGAGATCTATGACAGTGGAGGAATGCTTTTTTTACTAGACTCACCATGCACATTTATCTTCTTAATAACTAAGTCCATAGGCAATAACCTGTAAGTTGGAGATTCCCCTATGCTATGGCTACAGAGAATGCATGCCATGATAAATCCCTCTACAGTAAATATAAAGCCGTCATAGTCCACTATGAACAAGTCAAAGATGGCTCGCTTCTCTGAACTAGATACAATTAAACATGAAATTGCTTATAAAAAAAAGACCAGTAGAAAGATTCATTGCATCTCTTTACATAATATAGATCTGTTTGCTTTCACATTTTATTTAACCTACGCATACAGTTTTATGAAAACACAGATTTATTACCCCAAATACAGCTCTCCAGAAGTATCCCTTTAGTATGGGGTTGCTTAGTCTTTATCAAGGTATCAAGGCGAAATGGCATGCAGGTAATTATATTTTATAAATTGTAAAATTCTCTGAAAAAAGGCAAGAAATTAATAGAAAGTTCAATCAGGGTTATGGTGTTATTTCTGATTTTGGTGAACATTTAAAGTGGACCTTCAAAAAATCACCTCAGCATTCAGCTCTTTACGCTGATATGAAATCATCTTACATTTATTAATAAATAAACAGATTTTGCTTTTACTTAGAATGACTGTTTTTCCATTACCTGGTCCTCTTAGGCACCAGTGATGTAGCCTGTGTCTAAGATTTGCATCCTGGGAAGTTACATCACAGAGCATTGCTGGGAAATCTCATCATCGTAAACATCAAATCACTGAGATCTCAGTGAGAGGCCTAGTCACATATCTAGTCACATATGTCAGAGATCCTGGAAGTAAATGGAGATGTATTAAGCTGCACTTAGTAAAAACGGTCAACATGAAAAAACTGGGAGAGAAAAGAAAAATAAAGTATGCAAAGAATAAAAAACCTGCAATTATCTAAACGTATGCGTTTGTAGATTGTCATTACTAAACATTTCTAAAGGTGCCTTTGTTGTAATTTTAGACAGAGGTAAAGTTCCTCTTTAACCTTCTTGGCGGTATTCCCGAGTGTGGCTCGGGGTTAATTTTCAGTACCAAAAGCGGTACCCCCGAGCCACACTCGGGATTACACATCGCTTCACTTACCTTCTCCCTACGAGCCGCGCTGTGTCCTCCGGCCGATGCCGACATCCGTCTTCCGGGTTCAGTCCCTTGCGAGCGGCCGCTTCGCAGGGGGGCGGAACCAGCGGGAAATTTTAAAAAAATTGCAAAAAAAAAAAAATGAAAAAAAAAATAGACACAAAAAAGCAAGAAATATTGGGAAAAATCAGACCGCCAGGGAGGTTAACATTCATTATTTAATTATTTCCACGAAGAAACACTTTAATAGTAGAAATGTTTTTAAGGTGATTTAAGATGGCAGCGCAGAATTTCTTTTACAGGGAACTTTATAGAATTTTAAAGTAATTTTTCTGACCCTTTTTGCCCTCAAATAAGGTCACATAACCCCCCTTCCCCAGTTGCATGCTTATGTAGGTCTGGCCATGTGCAGCCACAATTTTTACCCCCCAATTTTTTTTGCCACACTGGACTTCTTCTTTCTACTGCCTGAGCATGTACATGCATGTGCAGTAGCACCCCAAAGACTTCTATGGGGATTTTTTATGCCCTTTGAGGAGACGGGCAGGCAACAGGAAGAAGAGATCCAGCCAACTTGCAAACTCAGAAATAATTCTCAATATTATTGAATCCTAAACTTTGTTAAAATAGTTCCTGGTGAGCCTGCAATTAGGATCCTTTTTGAGGCATTTCCAGTTATAGAGTGACCACACTATTTCCTGATTGAGGTCATGCGTTGTTAAGATGGCACAAGGGCTTTAAGTGGAGACTACAACTGGCATTCCAACGCACATTGCACAGGAATGGTCCACTGCTGTTAACATTTCACACAGGAAAATGCCAAGCAGCCATTGCTGGCGTTATTGCATGTAGGCAGAAAATGGCTGAAAAGAGGCTGTAGGACATCAGCAGCACTTAGATGCAACACAGGAGAAAACAATGGTAAGCACAAGCATTTTTTTTTACAAATATAAATTGTTTAAAATACTAAATGACATTTAGTTTACTAAAGCACTGTGTGACTGTTTACTTAAAGGGAAAGTGTTTGAGCATTTTTATTTAAATGATTTAAGTGTATTTGTTGATATAAATAAACATTGAATCCGTTTGCAAAACATGCTAAGCTTCCTACTTGCTTGGGAGCATATAACTGGCTTTGCCAAGTTGTCATTATTTAATGACAGTTCAGCGTCCCCAGGTAACCTGGGGACGCCAATCTGTCATTGCAACTGGGCGGAGTCATGTGTGAATGAAGCCTCATTATATTTTCTTGGCAAAGGCTAGATAATGAGGAGGTGGTGGTGTAAGATTTATGTCAAAAGTTGTGTATAATGTGCAACCCTGTTATACAATTTAACACATATTATGCAAAATATAACAAAATGGTAAAATTATATATTCTGCAATGAACTGTAAAACCATCTGGGGGCACAAAGAAAAAAAATAATTTTACATAATTCTTCTCGTTAACAAATTAGGACAAATGCATATAACAATAAACAGGCTCTTGTAATGATCTAATACTCGGGGTGGTTAATAATGAGGCAAAAATGGTATTTGAACCAGGCCTTCCAGAACGGAAGGTTACACCAAGATTGCCAGTAATAGAGATTGGATTGTGAGCCTGTAATGGATTCATTCCAGATCCCCAGTGAGATAGGAAGCAATGTGAGGCCATGTTTTTCAGTTGTTTAAAGTGATCTAACAGTGATCAAATTAAAATATACACAATATGATGTTCAACCTTCTTACATCAAGTTTTAACAGACCTGTTTTTTTTTGTTTTGTTTTTGTACTTTTTTTATTAGAAAAAAATTACAAATAAACTGCAAATAGGTGTAAAATTAAAACAAAATACAGATTCCAAAATAAACATCTATGAATTTGCACTTACGTTATAAATTAATTTAAATAGAATATAAAATAACATAGTGGGAGTGGCGGAAGTATAAACAATTCAGTAAATATTAGTATCTAGCCATGCATCTAGAGAACTAACATTTCCTTGTATTTAATTTCCTAATGCATTTAAACACATTGTGTAAACCAGGGGTAGGCACACTTGGATAGGTGGATATCTCCTTTAAACACACTGAAGTGTGTTAAGATCTATGGCAATGAAATTGATATCTGACATCTACTGAGGCCTTCAATTGTGTAATAGAAATGATTTTCATGACTGATACTGACCATGAAATGTGTCACCAAGGTGATTATTGGAACTGTGAGTTGTGGGAGCCTGTTGTTTTGTTTGGATCTTGATAAATTCATAATTGTTCATATGTGGAGTTCTTTATCTAAAGGGACCCAAGGGCATTCTTGCCCTAAGGCGTCAGACCAAAAAGGTTCCGTAGAGTCTGATTAACTTCTTAAGGTGTTAAGTTTTGGATACAAGGAAGGAAAGAAACCCCTATCAGGTTTTTGCTACTATCACGTGCTCCAGTAGAGAGTTCCCTATCACTTATTGTTATGGGGGGGTACAGGTTTACCAGACGAAAGGTAAGGGGAAATCTGCAACAGCAGCACAGATATAAATATTTTTTTTCTCAGTTTTCCTCAGTTCCAGGTCTGGTTTGGCTTGGTCACTTTCTTGTCTCCTGCCAGTGACTGTACAGTGAAGGAGCAGCAGATGAGCCCATTCTCTTCTCACTCTGCTCTCTCCCCTCCTGTCAGCAAATGTGTTGCATGTTCTACTATACAGGGGATTACAGAAGGCCCAATTCCACTTTTGTAATGTGTTACAATACATTTTTATTTTCATTAAAACACAAATATGTTGCAAATCCACAATTTATCTCCATGCTTTAGTGCTTCTCTGTGGGTCCTCCTCACTTGGTTGTGCTCGGTGCCATGTGTTGTATGTGAATGCGGTCCTTTGCAACATTGAAGTCCTTTTAGTACCCAACAGAGAGATGGCGAAGGGGGACATGGCTCAACATGTGAACCCAAGGAAGATATGTATGCTATAAAATATTTAAAGTGACACTAAACTCAGAGTGAAATCTTAAAACGGCGTTCAAGTACCTTAAGTATTAACAAAAATGTATCTTATTTGTATATCACTCAGCTGCAGATCCTGCAATCATCTCTGAATTGGTGCTGACACTGTCCTTCCTTCTGGAGGGGGGCTACTTTTGTTCTCCATGGTCCCCATGTGTGTTGTAAAGTAGCCACCGCTCCAAGCTCACTTCTGTGATGGGCTACATCCTAAATACAAACTAGTAACCAAAATGTGGGATTGTAGTCAAAGGTGAGTGTGTGTGTGTGTGTGTGTGTGTGTGTGTGTGTGTGTGTGTGCGCGGGGTTATGTGGTAATGAGAAGCTGGATTTGGGCTTTAAAAATACATTAAATTATTTTTTTAAGAATACATTTACTAGCGTGTTTAAATCTGTATTTTTTATTTTTTATTTAAATGTAATTAACATCCACAAAATGAGATCATGCAGCTAATTTACAATAACTTTGTAACTTGTTTTCTGCTTGACATACTGCATATAATACACATTTAACGCACAAGTTTATATGTTACATCTACAAATATTCCAGCACTGTTATTTTATTCTGGCGATTACAGTTGATCATGCACATGCTTACAATGTTTAAAAATAACTGAAGAACAGCATGTAAAAATAAAAGAAGGAAAGTGAATTTTGCAGAAGCCATATGCAGATGCTAGCATTGATTAGACGCAGAATAGTGAGGACTGTCAAAGCATCGAAAATGATGCTATAATTTGCAGAAATTACAGATAAACTGGCAGAGAGATGGGTCACAGCCCTTGTTCTGACCATGATAACCTGACCTTGTAATTAATTTGGGGCTAATTGCTGCTATGTTAATAACTTATTTGTGATTCAGAGCAGGAAACATTTTTCCTTTTTGGAATACTGACAAATTCACTATACTCCTCTAAATATGTTTTAATAATTCTGGGAGCGAGCACTATTGTATAAAAGTAATTATGTTTTCTGAGTAAATTGTAGGACTTTAAATTTCAATCAAAACACAAGCAATAAAAACATGTACTTGATTTGGCTGAAGCACGGATGTTGCATGGCTAATTAAAGAGCAAAAATAGGATTTAATGTTAATATCCGAACATAATTTAGTCAGGATCTTCATAGTCTGGGAATTACACTTGGTCAGTCATAGCAACAAAAAAAAGATAATTACAGTGCATTTCCCCATCAAAAACAATAATTGAGCCCCTTATGATAAACTGTATTCTTTGTTGGCCTACTTAATTGGGGGCCTACCTCAATTTATTTATATTATATTTATAATGTTCTTTTGCAATGTGACCTAACCATGTGAACCACTGTTGGACCAAAACACAAAATCTCTGCACTGCTGCAATCTAGGCAAATTCTCCCCTCCGCTGCCACCTATCCCGGGCTCCACTGCCCCCTCTGTGGGCTCAGGACCGGCATGGCGGCTCTCTGAACTGAGATCGGAGAGAGATCAGCACACATCCACCTGCTGATCCCACTGCGATCACTGAATGCACAAGTGATGTGTATTACATTACCTCCGCTTTCAGTCTGTAATTTCTCTGGAGACAGAGAAGAAGCTGCTGAAACAGATCTGCTTCATCGGCTTCTTTGGGAGAACCTAGGTGACATTAGGGGTCCCCTGATGTCCCCATACAGAGGACCTGTCACATATTTTGTTAAACACCCCCCCCCCCCCCCCGG
>NW_017306701.1:115111-177611 GCF_000935625.1 Nanorana parkeri
CCCCCCCGTGATAACAATAAAGTTAAGTGTAAAAAAGTCACATAATTTTTAAAAACACAAACAAAATTGTCCCCGCCTCCATGTACACACACATGCAAATGCAAACACATGCTCATGTTACATATCACTGCACAAGTCAGAGTGTGAGCAATAATTCTAGGGCCATTAATCACTGTTAACACTAAATTCATGAATGGTGAAAGCTTTTAAAGTGTCGCCTATAGCCAATTTTGACCAGTGTAGTTTTTTGCGATTTTGCAGGTACACGCAATATTAAGGCTTGACATGTTTGGTATCACTTTAGCCGATGTGACCCCGTCTTTTATATTTTCCCAAAACAATTGGATGAAAATGAATATTTCATAACATAACGTAGGGAAAACAGTTTTTTTTCCAAAATTTTCGGTACTTTTTTTCTTTATATATTAAAATATGAAAAATCCAGTGGTGATTAAATACTGCCAAAAGAGAGCTCTATCTGTCCCCAAACATGATATAAAAATGATTTTGGTATGGCGCTGCATGACTGAATAAATGTCAGTCAAAATACATCAGCACTGAGTACTGAAAAAATGGCCTGGACAGGAAGGGGGTTTAATGCCCTCCGGACTTCAAGTGGTTAATTACAGCTAATCATTAATAAGTCTAAGGTGACCTACTTTCTACTGAACTCTTTCTAACCCCTACAGAGCCATCACTTTATTTCAATTGAGCCACATACTTGAATAAAAACTGAGCAAATCCTACCCTTTTCCGACAAACAGGAAAAATAAACCTACCTTCTATGCTAAAGGCATAGATTAACTAAAGGCAACTAGGCTGTTCACTTTGCAGAGGAATTTGCACTTGCAGAGTAAGTTTCCCCTCAGCTTAGAGTATGTGGTGAAGTTCTGCTGACTTCCATCATCCAATCATGTGCAACCAAAAATATTGCCTTTTTTATTTTCATTGCACATGATTGGGTATTATATGCAAAGTGAAATTTCACCGCATTCAACAAGCTTCAACTGCAAAGTGCACATTTATTTGCAAAGTGAACAGTCTATTTGCCTTTAGTAAATCAACCCAAGTAAATCTGGCCCAATTTTCTTACTGCATTTGAAGAGATCTGTAAAAGGTGGACCAGCCCAAAAAGTCCTAATCTCTGACACATATAACATTTTAACTCTAGGCTGCTAGACACTTTTTCTAAAATTTTGGAGCCATATTCGTTAAAGCACTTCTGCTACAAATGTGCCAAATTATCTGGTCAAAAGCCATTAATACTTTGCTTTGTAATGTCTGAAAACAGCACAAAATCTACCATTGATATCATACCCATGACATTTTTCGTGCTGGATTTTTGGAAGCATTTGACAAATGCTATCGGCATAAAAGGCATTTTGGATTCTTGCAACTTAATTATTTAGGACTGCCCCTTAAAGTGTATTTCCACTTTTGCAGTCAAATTTGAGAAAGCCCCTCTATAAGTTTGTGTGTTCCCATTTCCACAGCATAACAAAAAAGAATGTTTAAAAAAAATATTTCTTACCTTTTACATGTTATGTTGCAGCAGGCATGTTTTTTTTCTCAGGACCTTCACAGTGATATTTGCTACTAGAAAGACTTAGGACTAAAATTTGAGGATTGTGTTTCTCCCATTAACCTCATTAACATAAAATGCAGAAGCCAGGTGTTCAATTCTTTAACTCTTTTCTTAGGACAAGCAGTGTTCAAATCTACTTTACAAATCTTAATGATATAAACCAGCCCAGCACATATGCAATATGAATGGAAATATGTAACAAATATAACAGGTGTTATCCCAATTTGGCTGCAAAAGTGGAAATATACTTTCATATACTGGCCATACTGTCTCTTTGTAAAAATATAATACTACTAGATCTCAAATGGTATACTATAGGCTGCACCCTATCAAATTGCAACTAGTGAAAACAACTTTCCATCCCATGTTGTGTAAACTTTTATGCTAAAAAAAATAATCATGGAAGAACCTGAGAGCTGATTACATAACCCCCTAGATAAATGTAACAAGGTTTGTAACCTTGGAAATTAATACAGCATCAAATTTGTATTTCATCGTATTCATAACTTCTTGTTAGATGTGAAGAGCCTAGTTCTTTACACATGGTCAGCACTAATGTAAGCCTGGAGCAGTATTTCTCCAAGAAAGGTAAGTACTTTACCCATTATATTACCTTTTATGTATCCATCTAAACAGACTGTTTACATAGATTTATATGATCATTTGAGTGTAGAAATGCTGATTGTTCTGTTACTGTTGCTCACCAACTACTACTGGATGGCCCAGCATCCTCATCCAGAAAATAGTACTATAAAAGAATAATTGAACATTTGAATATCTGCTCTGTACTTTAGTTGGTAAGCCTATATTTGCATTGCTAAAATGCATTACAGGTTGTTTTGTCTTACTCAAATTAGAAAGTCCACTTTAACACACGGGCAATTAGATAATTTCCTTTGGCTATCATCTTTGCATGTGATTGCCTGCTCACATCTCTGTAATCATAGAAGAGATAGTTGTACACAGTAGATTTTAGTCATTGTCAATCATTGGTTGAATGGGTTTACTCATCTGGATAATTATCTTAAGCATCCATCCAGTTAATGAGGAAAAATCAAGTGTTTTTGCTCCCTGGTGGCAACATATTTATTAGATAAGGGTTGGACTGGGATCATATTGTACAAATCAGAATATTGTGTTTGAATGACTGCACCATTTTATCTTATACATGTCTTTCATATTTCAAAAAACAAAAAGCACCATTACTATTTGAAGAAACCATTTTTCAGTTTATTGCAATCGAATTAGGAAAAACACCAAGTGTGATTCGCAGTTCAGTATTCACCCTGGCGTATAGAAGTAAAATACATTTTTAAAAAGGCATAAAACGTGAGTTTTAAAAATAATTTTTAAAAAAATTATAATATATATATTAATATTGATCAGTTTCTGGGTCTCATTGAAACTGCAACCTCTACCACTCCATGTCTGTTGACTACTGAATTGATGAAAGATGTCATATATTGTATCTACAGGATATAATTTGTTATTCATTGAAAATGTACATGCGACTAAAGCTGGCCATACACCTATAGATCATCTGCAGATTTTCTATGGTCAGATGGAAAATGTGCAACAGATTCCTCCATTTATGCTAAACTGTGTGGATGGAGGAATCTCCCACTGGACTCAGCTTCAGTATCTTGCTAGTCAGCCCCGCTTGCTCTCAAAATACCTGACTAATGCCTGCATCCAATCAGATTATTCAGGTATTTTGACAGCCAGCGGTCCCGACTAGCAAGATAGTAAAGCTTGGCCCAGATAGAGATTCCTCCAATTACACAGTTTAGCATAGATGGAGGAATCTGTTGCACTTTTTCCATCTCACCATAGAAAATCTGCAGATAATCTATAGATGTTAATTTATAAAAGAATAGGAGTTTCCTCTACCCATCAGCACCATCTAGGGGCACTAGTACTGTGCAAATGGCATCTGTCTGGCCATTTATTTAAAAAAAACATTAAAGTGTTACTACTGCACGTTTAGTACATTTACACTTATTATGTTTATCCTCCCCCATGTCAGCCTTATATTTATCTGAGTAAGACTGAATGGAGAGTGCAGCTTTCATGTTCAAGCTTGGCAGAAAAGATGCCTTACAGCTGATATTTCTCTGTATTGGGGGTAAGTAAGATTGTCATGGGGGCTGGTTAACATAATAAATGTGTCTGCCCTGACAGCCGGTGGTTTCATCCAAAAAAGTTATAGTTACCCACTGGGGCTGTAGAGTCCTGGTGTCATATTGAAACAGCAGTAGGACAAATCTCTGATGTCCCAGTGCTCTATTAAAGTGGAAGTAAAGTGGGGACAAAAAAAAGTCCCCCAGAGGGGTTTGCCATAAGGTGCTACTAGTATGCAAAGCATATTAGCACATTATGGCCGACTTACCTTGTAGGTGATCCCCTCCAGTGCTGTGCTAGCTGGCAATTCCATCTTCACCAGTTCTTCTTCTGGGTTTGGCATCTTTGGCCTCTTGAGTGGCTGCGCCGGGGTGATGTAATTCTCGTGCATGTTCACAGGAATCACTTCATTTTAGCTCAGGACCTTGACAAGCCTATGCACTGAACTGCCTATTGCACAAATTGCTGACAGGCAAGAAGGAGCTTTTTTGGCAGAAGAGACTTACATGGTCTCTTCTGTCATAAAAAAACTGACTTTCAGCAAATCTTTAATAGAACACTCCTCTTCCACTAAAGCTGCAACATAGACTCAAGTTGTTACACCTGAGCTCTAATGAACAACTAAATACAGAGTTTAAATACATACTGAACTGGTATACAGTATTTGTAATTCTGTTCAGCAAGTTTTAGATACAGGTATCCCTGCTAGACAGCACAGCCAGGTCTTACACTGCACCTAGGCAATACACCCTGGCCTAAGATGCACAACAGGCTGTGACTGGACAATGAAGGGGGAGTTGCACAATGAAGTCCTTTCTTATACCTGGTACAAAACAATACAGCCCTGATTGGCTCAGAGACCTGCCTCTATTTCTCCCAGACCATTTATTGCAATTCAAGGTTTTACTGGAGACTGATGTTAGGAAGATCAAGCACTTACACTAGTTCTATGTAAAAATCTAATGTATCATATAAAAACACAACAGTGTTAAATGAATGATTTTTTAAAATTCTTGCCTGGAGTTCAATTCTAGTGCTTTTCCAGTCATGTCTCTAATCATGAATATCCACACTTGCGTAAACATACTCCTCTAATAGTACATTTGCTTTGTGCACACTGATTCCCTAATGATATCACAGAGGAAAAATGGCAGGAGATGAATCCACTGGTTTACAAAATTACCACAATCCATTATTTTCAACACATATGGATTGTGTGTAAAGAACTGGAATAACTAAACAAACATTTGTCCCACTACAGAAGAGGTTGGAAACAGCCTCATTAACATACTTTTGACAGCTAATGTCTACTAATAACATTTAGTGGCTCTTATGAAACACACGGATGACTTTTATCATTTACTTAGAAAAATTAATTAATTTTGGTTGCACCAGTGATAATGCGCACAGTTAAAAAATAACCACTAGTGTATAATGTAAACACTAATAATAAATGAATGTTCAACATGCATGCACATATGAACACATAAAAAATTGATTTACATTTTTTAAATGTGTTTACATGTGGTCATCATAATGTGCATGCTCTTTTTAATATGTAGCAAAGTTTTGTGTGTGTGTGTGTATACTGTATATACACACAACCTCAATACCAAAAATGTTAGCCATTTCTCCTGCACCAAAAGCACAAAACAGCCTGCCTGCCTGTAATATACCAAACAACACTTTGAGAAGCCTCAAAACTTCTGGAACAAAATAATTTGGAGTGAAGAGACCGAAATTAAACTATATGGTGACAACCACAAACGCTATGTTTGGAGAGGAGCCAACATGAAGAGAAGCACAGTATCGCTACTGTGAAGCATGGAGGGGCATTGTTACTGGGTTTTTTTTGGGGGGGGGGGGGGAGCTATAGCAGTACAGGGAATTTAGTCAAACTTGAGGGCAAGATCAATGTAGCATATTTTTAGAAAATTTGCATTCATTAACCTGGAAGCTGTGCATGTGGCACACTGAGGATTTCCAACATGACGATGATTAGAAACATAAGGCCAAGTCTATATTTTAGTGGCGGCAGCGGAAAAATGGTATTGTTAGATAACCAAATAATTTACAGGACCTTTTTGCCAAGAAAGAACAGCTTTACCACATGAGAATATCAAGGGCTTTTTTTTTTTTTTTTACATTTATCACAGAATATGTACATATCTATATATCTGTCTACCGAGATGAATCTGTCTGTTCCCAGACACAGTTGACCAGCTAACGTTTATAAACATGAAGTAATCCTGGATCAGCAATGAGTACAAAACCCCTGTTCAGCTGATGCTAAAGACTACATTTTTGTTTGGAATCTGGCCCCGAAAAAATAATATACTTACACTATTACCAACTTCTTCCACTGTAGGTGGCCTGCCACCATTACCAGCTCCCTTCACCGCTGCTGGCTAGACATCATTACCGGCTCCTGCTACAGCTGCTGGTCTACCATTATCAGCTTTTCCCACCATCATCAGCTCTTTCCAATGCTGTTGGCATGACACTATTACAAAATTCCTTCACTTTTACCTGCTCCTTCCATTGCTACTGGCCTGTCACCATTATTATCTTGTGCTTCCTTTACTGCCCTACTATGGTGTTCCAGGACTGTAAGGAGGTCACATATAGGGCTCCCACAGCTGGGCCTCACCTTCAAACTGTATAGTGTTTGCTGCAGGGCAAATCATGCTCTGTGTCTCCTAGTTGGCATATTCCACTGCTCCAGCAATCAAATTTATTTCTGGCTATTGTCTCTCCGAAATAGTGTACACTAATTGTAATTTCTTAATTGAAACCTGCCTGGCCTCTCCCTGTTAAGCTGCTGCCTAATAAAAGTGCATACATACTGTGCATTTTTTTGCCTGCTCTAAAGTTGATTTTTAGATCATAAACTGGCTGTTGTCCTTTCTGATCAAAATGCAGCCTATGTCAATTGTTTCAATACTGTTTAAGGAGTCTGTACAGTATACATTCCTTTATTTAATGTAAATATACATTTAATGAAAAGCTGCATGCTGTGTGTCATTTTAAAAATGCGACCTACCCGAAGTGTTGAAACAATGTCTATGAAGCCTGTACAATATTCCTTCATTTTTGTCTCTGAAATATACTGTTTATCCTTTAATTTGCATTTCTGGCTAACAAGCTGTATGCTGTGTATCCTTTTCAAAATGCAGCCTATGCCAAGGGTTTAAATACAATTTATGGACTGTGTGCAGTATTACTTCCTTTTTTTCTGTGAAATACTGTATATATACTTTAGAGTGCATTTGTGAGCTGAAAGTCTGTATGATGTGTGTCCTTCTTGAAAATGCAGCCTACCCTAAGTGTTTAAAAATGGTCAATAGAGTCTGTACAGCATTCCTTCCTTTTTTCAGTGATAATACTTCTCTAAGTGCATGTAAATTAATAAGCACAGGCACAACAATCATCTGTGGGCTTTTTTTCTGGGAACTAATGACACACTAATGTTGATTTCTGGGTCCTAAAATGGATGTTGATCGTCCTGTTCAAATTGTGGCTTAGTGCAATTTATTTAATTCTGCAACTGTAGGCCGTGCAATCTTTGGCTGTGTTTTGTATGTGAATAAATTGCACTGTGATGTTGATTTCTACATTTAATAATGACTGTTGGAGGTTTTGTACAAATTGAGGCCTATTACAACAAGACTAAGACTGCAAAATGGGTAAAGTCATCTCCCACCCAAAAAATTATAAATGTTATCTCTTTAAAGCATTTTATTTACAGTCCTATCATCCTTGCCTGCCATATTCACTTGGCCTGGGCAGAGCCATCTTAAAAATAAAGCTAAACCTAAATATTATTCCAAATGACATAACATTTTTGGGAAGGAAATGGCTTGGTCTAGGTCAGTCTTTTGGCTCTTAAATGGCATGTTTTGGCCCTTTCCATCTTTGAATTAGAGAATATGGGCCTCCGACTCCTTGAATTAAAAAATGTTAACATTACACAAAGGTAAGCATTTTCTGTGTGATTGACAAGTGGCACAACCAAAGCCACCGAGTATAAGGACAGCCAGCCTATGCCTGCAGCTATGCCTCAAGTGCAGTTGAAAAAAGAAGTGTGCAGTGGTGTGCTGCACAAAAAGGGCAACTTTGCTTCTTTAAAAGCAAAGTTTTAAAATCACAGTCATCTTTTTGAGAAGGCGGACAACCTTTTCCCATCAGGTGTTTCCCCTTCACCTATGCCTACGGGTCAGTGGATCCATCAGAAGATGTGGCAAAGAGGTGCTTTGCTTAACTACCTCAGAATGGGGCACTTTGTGCTCCTTCTTGGATGGTGGAAAAGATCCCCATAAGATTCTCTCCTTGGATCGGGAAGGGGGGAAGCATCCCCCTTGAAGCCACCTCAAATTTTTTTGCCAAGCTTCCTCCTCCTCACCACTGGCACCACAACCTAACTCCTCCTCACTGGCAGCATTTCATTCCTCCTACTTATCTTACACCTGCTCTGCCTCCTTCTGCTTTGCCTCACAGGGATACAGGCTGTGGGAAAAGGATTTTGCTGGCCCTAAGACAGAGAAACTTTCACAGCACTGAAAATTGTAATGAAGCTGGTTTAACATTCGGGTCCTGAAGTGGTTAAAAAGCAATTTCTCTTACCTTATCCCTCTTCTGCGCTCCATTGGTCACAAGCATTCTGACGTCACCATGTACAAATTCTAGCATTGGAGCGATAAGGAGAGCACCAGCCGTAAGGTGAGCCAGGAACTAAGGTAAGTTAAACTGTTTTTTTAATGGTCCCCTAGACAGCACTGCAAGAGTAACTTTTACATTTCCTAGAGTTTAGTTTTAAAATTTAGCATTGTTCCTAGTTTTCTGTGGAGGTGAGAAAAGGAGGAGATGTTCTGTGTTCCTAAACTACTTACTGTCCTAGGATGACAATGCTGCTCCTCCATAGATACCGTAGGGTACTGGTATCCTCCAATATATTGTTCTTGGAGTTAGATATGCATTTAAGTGAGCAATAGGTATGCCAATATAAATTTTAAAAATCCAGCATCATGTGTAAAAAAAAATACCTCTATAGGGGTTATCCATTATTCCTATGACTGTCAATCAAAAATAAATTATTTATTGACCTGTCTTCAGTAACCTATAATCAAATAGACCTGCATGTATGCTGCATAGGTGAATATTCTACGATCTTTTCAGAGTATTTAAGAATATCTGACTTATTTCATGTACTCAGAAACCCTAGATAAAATCATACAAGGATAAAGTCATTCAAGGGAATGGCTTTCCAATGCCAGGAAATAGCTAAAAAATGCAGTACGCAACAGTACACATTGTATACATATAAAATTTTGTTCAGCATTTCTATATTATCTAGCAGAACATGCTAATTAAACGTTGCTTGTTTGTGACTTGGCACACGCTTAATAGACTAATTTATAGTTTTATCAGATGATTCCATTTACTTCCAGCATCAAGCTTATACAGGTCAAAATGTAACAGTTCTTGTAGTTCTAATCAGACAAAGGCTGTTTGCTGACAACACAGTAGAACAGTTTGGAACAAGACATACATAGATATGCATAATCAAATTACTTTTATTCTGTAGGTTATATTTCCTTTAACTTTAATTAAATTAACATGGAACCACACAGCCGTGCATATTAAGGTTTTGGATGCATTTTATCCAATAAACAATATACAACATGATTTAATTACATAATTGCTATGCACAGGCAAAACTGCTAATCAGACTTCCCATAGGACAGTTGAAATAAGACCGTAGAAAGGTAAGTAAACCAAAGCACTATTCTTATAGATGCCACCAAAATTACAATGATTAAGGTTCATCATAGATGACACATCAATTATAACAAAAACTGCTCTGATGATTAAGGATACATTATGTTAATAAATGAGATGTGACAAAAGCATGTATCTAGTTACTTTGTCTTTATGTATATATATGTAATGTTCTGGTATGCAGGGATGATTTTGGCTCATTTAAAGTTTAAGGTTTTGCATGAAGATATTTTCCACTTTTATACAGAGATTCTAAGAGGGCTTAATATCAGAATGCCATGAACATTTTAAAGAGACACATTTTCCATTGGCTATTGCTGTGGGATCCTCAAATTATACATAATAGAGCTCAAAGGAAAATATATCATGTCAGCTTTAAGGAAGCCAACATTTTTATTGTGGAATCTTATTTGTACACACATTCACAAATAATGTAGTAAACTCTTCTTAGTACTAAGCCTGTGTCCTTTTTGGGACAGCTTACAAAATGGAAAAGCCTACAAGAGAATGAGAACAGTGGAGAATACCAATGAAACCTTAAAGTGTACACTTTTTTTCTTAGTTTTGAATAGAATGGGGAAGGATTAGAACTCCTCCTCATGTTTAACTGCTATCTGGGGCTCAGTTAGAAAATGTTCCCTTGCTTCCTGTCCTGCTGATGACATATATCTCTCTAACAGAGCATCGAATAGCAGTAAAAACTATTTAAACCTTTTGCAATACTAAGCAATAATCGAATAATTATATACAGTATTTGATTATTTATTGAGCTTAGCATGCTTGGTCACCAAGCTTCTGAGCATATGTGCCAAGGCAATGTTCTGATGCCGTGTGGGCCGCCTGGGTCGCTATGGCATGTAAGGGTGCTGGCTGTCACTGACACAGCTCAGCAGCGGCGTTTCCCCTCACGGCCACTGCAGAGCTGTGTCAGTGACAGCCAGCAGCTACGGCAGAAGAGGCCAGCGTTCGCAGTGAAGGAGGAGGCGGGGCCTGCCTAAGAGCAACCCTGCCTCCTCTTACATCACTGGCCAGCGACCTAAGAGCAGATGGGACCAGTGATTTAAGAGGAGGCGGGGCCCGTCGATAGAAGAGGAGGCGGGGCTCGGGAATGTAAGAGGAGGCGGGGCCCGGTGACCAAAGAGGCGGACAGCGCTGACAGGTAAGAGATGTGCAGCCCATCTGAGACCCTGCAGAGCCCACCATAGAGATTCTATGGTGGGCCCTGCAGGGTCACTCTCAGGTGGGCTGTTTGGTATATCAGGTGGGCTCTGCAAGAGGCATAACTAGCAATCACGGGGCCCCATACACAATTTTGCTATGGGCCATGTGATTTATAGTTACGCCCCTGGCTGTGAACATACTTTATCTGGATTTCCAAGCAAATGGAAATGGAGAGAGAAATATATCCCCTACCTCTAAGATATAGGTTCCATAGCATAAGCTGCAATGACTTGTATGTGATCCTATTTTAACTTAGCTAATATTTTGTTTGTCCTTAATTGCAAAGTAAAGTGTCCCCACATCAACAAAGCAGACTTAAAAAAAAACTATTAAACAAGAGAAATATTTCTTCCACTCCTTATATTGTCACATTATGTGGATAAGTGAGCTGAGATTTTGTTTAACATAGTTGTGCTATCACTATCTGCAAAAGAAATACATCTAATTGTTTACTTGCCTGTCTCAGCTCCTGCACATTCTAGCTTGGAAGAACAAACAGTGCCATACCACAGCTGTTGCTGTATGATAAATGTTGTAATCTAATTGCCACTTCAATGCCCAGTAGACATGTACAAGTCATGCTGCAGTACTCATTTAATAACATGTGCTAAATAAAAAATAAAGACATTGGACTCATATCTTGTATTTCTGTTCTATAGAGCTGCAGCTGCTTCCAGTTGTTATGGATCTTGTTGCTTTCCTTAAGTCTCTATTTCACAATCATACGCGATTTGAAAATATGTGTTACCTTGGAGAGCCAGAGTTGTGTTTTTGCAGCAGATGTTCCAGTGATCCTTATTCATTGCTACAGTTTAATTTAAGTTTTTATTCAATTTTGTATTTTTACAAAAAATATAAATCGACTGTAATAATAATTCACAAAGCAATTAAATCATCAAAAATTTTTTAGATCATCCCCGTGCGCTCCAATATGCGTTCCAGTGTGGTTTCCGGAGATTTGAAATAAGATCTAATTCCTATATTGGGTATTTGCGGAGGGCAGAGGACTTCGATCTTCTTGGCTGACTTAGCCGTCTTCGATGCCTTACTCGTCTTGGCTGTCTTCGATGTCTTTGAGCCTTTATTGCGCCTCATTTCACTTCTCCTTTACGGTAAGGGATTACTCCTGGTGTTTCTCCTGCATGGAGTTCTTCCGCACTTCCAGCAGTAGTAGCAATAGTAGCAGCAGCGATGGGTAGGGAGAGCTGCAGTCGAGTTCAGTCTCTAGGTCAGCATCCGGTCACACCCCCTTTAGTGAAATCATTTCACTAAACCTAAACATTGCTACAGTTTAGAAAAAAATGCTAACTATTCTCTATAGTGTTATTGACATGCAAGCAGGAAAATTTGTACAATTGCAGTTAAAAAACTATTAACATATTAGATAGTCTTGTAAAATGTATAGCATTCCAGCTGTTGAGGAGCTACAAGACACAATACACCTGACCAGCCAAGTATGAAGGATTGAGCCTTTTCTGCTTGAGATTACTATTGGCAGCAATGGAAATTAGCATGTTTTCTTGAATCTATGGAAATTATTTTTTCTTTAGGGTGTTCTGGCTTATATTTATTGCATTAAATCCAACCTGCCATGCTGATTAGGTACTGCCTCCCATGCTACTTACAGATTAAAACCCTGTTAAGTTCTACCCATTCTGTATAATAGTTTGTGAAGCAACAGAGGCAATGGCATCTGAGTATTTCTTTAGTTCGGAGATTTTTACTGGATGATGCAAAGACATATGTATCAATTCAACGATGTCTAAAAATCTAACTGAAGAAATCGTATACCCAAATGCCATTGGTCTTACCTTGGGCACCTCTACTACTTTTCCTTTTTTGGGGGGCATCCTTTCCTTCCTGTTGCTACAAAATATCAGGCCCTCCCAGCTATAAAGCTTCCATCCACCTGACACACACCCCTATCAGCATTGAGTGTGACCAGACCAGACATTCAACACACACCCAGATGAGCAATAAGTGTAAATTCTGCGTGGGGAGAGAAATATTCCCTGCATGCCTACATCGTCTGGTTGCTTAATATGTAATGGGACATTCCACAACTACCCCTAGGTGAGTATTGTCATCTATCCAACAAAAATCTGCTTTTAAAACAAAAAAATATCTCAGCATATCATTCTAAACCACTACACTTAATCTGTTCTCTTCTGGAACTTTTGTCCTGACTTTTCCCTTTTTTGGGGGGAATTTTTTCCTTCATGTATATGGCTGTTATTAGGAATAAATTGCGGATAAATTTGGTGAACAGTCATGTTCTGACCGCTGAGACTGTCACACCTCGCTTTTCCACAAGATAACCTCCTGGCATTGCCTTATTACAGAAAAACAGCATGGAGGCACTCGGTACATAAACCTATTAATAGTGGAAAAAATCCTGCCTGTGATTTTTGTTTTCTTATGGATTCTAACATGTCTGTTGTGGAGTTTTAAAAAATCATACAAATCCATTTAGATAGTTAAAATAATACATTCAGGTTCAGACTGGTACACTGGAGGACCGGAGAACAGAGGCGGCTCTAGAGTTTGCGAGGCCTTAGGCGAAACCTAAACATGAGGCCCCACTCAGGCCTGTGGGGGCTCACCAGGGCTCTGTGGGGTCTCACCAGGGCTCTGTGGGGTCTCACCAGGGCTCTGTGGGGTCTCACCAGGGCTCTGTGGGGTCTCACCAGGGCTCTGTGGGGTCTCACCAGGGCTCTGTGGGGTCTAACCAGGCTGGTGAGACCCCCAAAGAGTCCTGGTGAGACCCTATAGAGCCCTGAATAAACCAGGGCTCTGTAGGGTTTTACCAGGCTCTGTGGGGGTCTCACCAGCCTGGTTAGACCCCTCAGAAATCTGGTGAGATCCCACAGAGCCCTGGTTAAACTAGGGCTCTGTGGGGTCTCACCAGTCCTGGTTAAACATCACAGAACCTGTTAAAACCCTACAGAGCCCTGGTTTATTCAGGGCTCTATAGGGTCTCACCAGGACTCTTTGGGGCTCTCACCAGCGCTCCATGGGGTCTCACCATGGCTATGTGGGGTTTCACCAGCCTGGTTAGACCCCACAGAGCCCTGCCTAAACCAGGGCAGCTCTCCACAGGGCTCTTCAGGCTGCCACTCCAGTACTGTGCTGTGCTGGCCACATTTTGCGGGCAGGAGCATGCAGGACGACGTCTCCATCAGCTTCTGAAGTTAAACTCAGCCTTCCCAGCCAGAGATCCTCGTGCGGTGGATGGGAGAGGTGTGGTCACTTCTCATTGGCTGGTGGGCGGAGCACCGTCCGGAAGACCGAGTTGGTAGCTGAATCATACCTGCAGTAGTGTCCACAGCTCCCTACAAAGCTTCGCACTGACTAAAAACAGAAACTGGCGAGTGGAAATACATAAGGATCTGACACTCACAGACGTGTCAAATTTATTTTACAGAGCTTAAAACTAATGTATCTGTAAAAAATAAGTCAAGGCAACTGGACTTGCTATATTTTTCTTGAAGACGTTTCACTGTTCATCCAACCAGCTTGCTCAATTCAGAAGTACAATTTTCATTATTGAGAAAACTGGTTGGATGATCAGTGAAATGTCTTCAAGAAAAATACAGCAAGTCCAGTTGCATTGACCTATTTTTTACAGATATACCATGACCTGGATGAATGGGAACCTTCACATACTTATAACTAATGGAAAAAGCAACCAATTATGAAAATAGCACATTTGTAGCTGTTATGCTTTTTTGAAATAAAGCATCTAAATAAAAAAGCTTGATCTGGTAATAGGGTTTCACAGACACATAAACCTCAGCACAATCATTTTTTAAAACTGAAACTCTTGCCTATTAACTTTGAAAATGACAGGACAGCCATTGACTTTATTGGGGTTCGGATATAAGTTCTACCTTAGGCACAGTTTGGCAAATGTTCCACGATCAGAACCCAGGTATGTTTTGCTCATCCCTAGTCTGGAGATTCTGTATACAGAATGTTATATAATCCTGTCTGCTGTACTCCGTATTGCGTTGCCATCATGTGCACTCTCAGCATAAAGAGGGATGTACATTCAGAGTTAGGGCATTCAGGAAAATATCCCCCAATAAAGCCCCCAAATGAAAATCTCGCCTCTAGCCATATTCCCTCACCAAAAGCAAACCCAAAAATCACCATCCACCACTCCACTGCTTACTTCTACACCTTTGCACCACCTGCCCAGCATTCAGCTCCTTCGTCCACCATTCTTCTGTACATTCCTTCATCCATTGCTCACCGGCAAAATTCTCCCTCTAAAAACAACCCCCTAAAGCCACTGTCCAACTCTCACCCTTGAAACCTTTCTTCCATTACTGCTAACCTCTGCACCCTCTGTACTCTTCTCACATACAGTGCAGCTTTCTGCCTCCCTCCTCATCACACTCACACACAATGTAGCTCCCCATGATACTCACTTAAAATGCAGCCCCCTACCCCCTTCTTAAATTCACATACAGTGCAGAATTAAGCATACTTTGCAAAATAAATCACCCTCTTAATTTCTGTCATCGTGATTTTAGAAACTGATGTATTTGGGCTGATTTAGTAAATGAGTTGAAAATCTTCACACAATAAATTGTGTGAATATTCACTTCACGTATTCAGTCGCATGCAGATAAAATAAGTAAACAGGAATTTGCTTTTCACATGATTGGATAATTGAAGTGAATATTCAAATTTTTTCTCAGCTCCATTAGCAAATCAGCCTCATTGTTTACGGATCTATATGGGATCTTTTTACCTCTAGCAATAAGCATTGGATCTAACATCCAATGCTTATTGATAGATCTGAAGTGCTTGACTTGATTCTGTCCAGCACTTATAAATTGGCACATGCACAATAGAGAAGGCCTCAGGGTTTTTAAAAGCATAATGAGGCAGCGCTTCCTCCGGGTGCCAAAAATGTTAGGAGCCATTTTGATAGTTGTTCCATAAGAGGAAATAGAGAGGATATTCAGGGCAACAGCAGGCTCAAAAGGTGAATCCATATGTAATTTAAGGTTGAGAAATTAGAACATATTGTCAATAATCATATGTAGGGGAGACCCTGCAAAAGACACTTTGTCAATTTTTGGCTGTAGAGACACTTTAATTAAACATTCTGATCAATATGCAATTTTTATAATTTGTACACCTTAGTGAGGTGAGGGGCAGTCTTGCCCTGAAGCACCATGACAAATCCTGCTAAATATGACTACAATAGATTATGTAGTACTTAGATATAAGTATATTACATTGAATTTCTGACATCTGCAAAATTGCAACATGAGCATGAAATTCAGCTAAGTGCACATACAATAAACTACTTAATATGTATATTTTTTATATAATATACTATATTATACTATATTCTTTATATAAGATACTAAGTTGAAGTAAAAAGTAACGGGGGGGATCAGTTACACCCTTACTCTTTCAGTTATGTGCCTAAATTGCATCTTGATCTATTGAGCACTGTGAGCATTTTTCCACAAAAGAAAAGAATGTACCGTATGTATATTAGTCTTGCTCGTAATAAAAAAAACTGCAATATGTACAAAGCTACAAAGAATCCATATCACTATGAAAAAGGTCACTAGGAAAAAGGTCAAGACTTAACCTTGAGGTGTGTATTGGAGACAACTCAATATATCTTTTCTAATGGAATTTCCCTACAACCTTGCACTGTTAATACATTTGAGCTTAGTGCAATTGGAAGTACAAGCCTGCTGTCAAGCAGCATTTATTGTCTCATGCAGCACTAAATCATTAACTGTCTTTGCATTCTGTCTCCATAATCATGAACCTACAAAAACTGCAAATGTGAAAAAAACTGTAATAGCAATAGCATTTCACAAATCATGCTAAAAATTATTTTTAAATATTCAAACACAGCCTGCATGTTCAATGCTTGTCAGCTACATATAGCACATTTATAGAACAATTATTTTGCTGTCAAGGATTTTCTTTACACTATAACGAATTAACCTCAATAAAGTAGAAAAACTGAATTTTGTATTGCTCCTCACCCACAATTACATATGTGGTGCTATTGCACTGACCCTGAACTGTGAATATGTTATGAGTAGAATCCTGTCAGTGGTGTGAACACTAAGAGCATTGCATCAGGCACAAGGCTTTAAAAAAAGACTGTACATTATAAGATTTTAATTATTTATCTTGTCTTTCCAACCAATGACACAGTATTAGGAAGGGTTGCCACCTATTCAGTGGCCTGCAAAAGGGAATTATTCTTCACACGCTGTCAAGTTGTTCAAGTATTTTATGTAACAATGTATTCACACATAACTATAGTATGCGGTAAACCATGGCAAAGTATTGTTTAACTATTGCTGCACATTGTAGCTGGTTATAGACTCTTTATAGAGCCATTTCCAAACCAAAAAACATTACAAGAGCTAGTATGACTTACATTTTTAGGGTTTGGGTGGAGGAGCAGTTAGATCTTCTGTCAAGTTTTTATTGCTGTCTGTGGCCCTGATACTTCCTGTCACTTCCTATTACGGTGACAGTGTTGTCACTGGAACAGGAAGTATGGGTAAATCTCTAACATACAGCAATAAAAAGATGACAGAGAATCTGCCTCCCCCCATTCTACAAAAAGTTATTTTTTTAAATATATAATGTTTATCATCCTACTTTCTAATCTTTCCCCTACTATTAAAATCTTTAAAAGAAACTTTAGATGGAGTTCCACAATAAGGGGGTGTCTAACTTACATTAAATCAAACTTCCATCTTTATGTGTTGACACCAAATCGTACTCTCATTTCTTACGGCTTTCATATGAAACAGGGTGACTCTCATTTCCGTATTTCTTATTTTTTTTATTTTGCAAATTGTCTTTTTATTAAGATTTCAGATAGGATTTACAGAAAACATATAGAAACTGTGTTTAAAAATTATTGACAGACTTCACAATAAAAAATTTTTCACAAGATTGCTGTTTTAAAGTTTAAAAAAAGATGGGAGGCTGGGAAATAGGTTGAGGAAGAAAATAAAGATCCCCTTGGGTGGGGACAGATTTCTGAGCACACCAGTGTTATTAATACCAATATTAACCTGTAGCTTAAGGTACTGAAACATAATAGGCCAAAAGCTTCACAAGCTTCCAAATGAATATTGTATTGTTTATATTTCCTTGAGACTTTATTAGGGTCCTGAGATATAATGATATTCATAGAGAACCATTATATCTAAAGAGTTGGTAAACAACACCCAGGTAGTAAACAATACCCAGGTTAATGAGCACTGCAGAAAGATGTACAATTGTCTGTCTTGATCTCAGGAGGAGAAAGTTAATTTATTGTAAGATAGTAAGAAATGATTTGAATGTTTATGAGAAAAATACAGAAACGGTCAACATTGGTATCGACAGCTCAACCCACTCATCTTACTTTGTATTTGGATCCAATACAATACTTAGTCATGCACTTAATAAATATAAATGCCACTATCTACCCAGAATATTCCTTACAACAGTAACTAATCTGGTTCTCCACAGCTGGTAACCTATGGTACTATATAGCAATACTCATGTATAGGTCGAGGTCCTTCACATAAATAATCATGGGATGAGTAAAAATAGGCCCATGGTGCCACAAAACAGCACAATTATGGCTATCTCAAAATTAATTAAATAACAGACGTGTATGGAATTAAATTAAGAACCTGTCAGCAAGTAGTGAGTATTGTAATCCATAACTTTAGACCTCCGAAACTGATCTTATGTTGCACTTGATATTTTCCCCTTCTATTAACAGCCTAAGGTTTGAACCATCAAAAAAAACAAATCCCTAGAATGCTTGACAATTTGTATGGAAGGTTTAAATCCCTCAAAAATAGAAGATGTATTGCACAGACCCCAGCTTGTGACCCATATTTAAACTTTACAAATGTCGGTGAGCAAACAATTGAGACACTTTTTGGCTTTTTTAACTAGGTTACTTTGTAAAGTTCAATAAGCCAACCAATCAGAATTCATTGTGCTATGGTCAGATTGTTGAGAGAGGAATTTTGCCAGATTGCTATGAATTATTGTACTTTGCGTGATGCTCTTTGATTTACTGTGTATGAAAAAGCATAAAGGTTGAACTGTGGTCAGTCAGGACAGCTTCAGAAGATGGCGTGCACGTGTGCCAATGTAGAGGACAAGGGTCATTTCCAGCCCATTGCCTGTGTACTCAAGAATGGTAATTTGTGTATGCGCACTAATTCATGTGAGCATGTTAATTCATGAAGGCACGTTGCATGTATACGTGGGCATGCAGATACATGGATATGCATGCCTAATTTTCAGCTTGACGACAGGCAACCTATTTAATGAACAGAGCTGAGCTAGGAAGTTGGGGGATGGTCTTCAGCTGTTACCCTGTGACTTAAAACCTGTACCTGTACCTGATCTGCTTTCCTGCTGCTGACCCAGCCTGCTCTTGGACTTGGCTCTGCCTCCACTTTATTTACCTCAGCTAGTTCCTGACCATGGGTTGTCTCTGCATGGTTCCTGACCATGGTTTTTTCCTGGTCCAATGTACATGATGATGTCTGTGAGGTAGGAGCAGACACAATTGAAAAAGGAGCAGATTCATGGAACTGGTTGTAAGTACTGGAACCAAGGGTAGAAGACCATGGATTAAGGTATTTTTCTCTCTTACATTCCTCAGGAATAAACAAGCACTATATCCTGAATATACTGTATGGGGGGTGACATTTACCCTTTTTTAAGCTGACCGGAGTTCAACATTAAATATTGTTGTTGATACTTAATGTTTAATCAAATATAAATCAGGCAATTTATGCTTGGTGTCACACTTTTGAAACGTGTTTAATGCAGTCGTATGTTCACACAGTAAGACTGAAAGGTCAAAGCTAAATCAATAGGATGAGCAAGCCACAGGTGCCTTTTTCCTCATTGATTGGGGACTACTGGTTTATAAAGTACATATCTTTGTACTGGAAATCTCTATCTGATATGCTGCTGGTTTATACTGTAAATATCATTGTGATAGGTAACCATCTCTAATGTGAGTTTCGTGACTTGTTGCTTTAAAAATTTAGATGAAGTAAACAGTAATATTTAAGGGTGGCATTCAACATTCATTCGCTGAATATGTCTAGAATTACACCTTCCAATCAATGAGGTAGAATTTGTTGCAATGTGCACTTATTTTTCAAACCTTTCCAAGCATTAAAGGACATTCTGTCTTTTTAATTGACACATATTGAGTTTACACGTCCCCCTTCTTTGACATGAAGCAAAGTCTGATTGCGCCAATGAATGTCAATACCCTAAAAGGAATTATATAAATGTCTTGAACCCAAAGGGAAAAGTAACAGGCTAATTGCTAATAACCTGACCAATAATAAACTAAATTTAGCTTCATGTCAGTCAAATAAGTAAGTAAACGAACGCTCTTTGATATATCAATAGACAGTTCAATAGCAATGTAAGACAATTAGGAATCCTTTGGGGAAAATGAGCACACAATGATAAGGGCAAGGCTTTTATAAATTATGCAACTAAATATTAACACAATCCACAGCTGAATAATTGATACATGTTAATAGGTTTTGAATAAAGAAATTGAAATGCGACAGCTTGTTTAACTACTGACATCAGATAGTGGATTTAAAGTGTAATTATAGTCAAAACCTTTCTTTATTTGTTGTTTTGGATAGAGTAGTGAAGGATTAAAGAAGAACGCCAGGAATGTAAAAAGTTAACAGCTTGTTTTGGTCTAGGGGCTGGAATGCAGAAGATATGCTCACCTGATCCTCTGTCCAGCAGCGGTGAGTGCTCACCTAACTCCCCCTCCTCTCTGGCTGTGGTATGTGCATCAGCATCCTCATGTATAATGCAGGTGAATGCAGTCCATTAGATGTGATGACATCAGAGGGGTGTCCTGCATCCTCATTAGGGATCAGGTTGGAGGATGAAAAGTTACGTGGAAAACCATAAAGCTGGACCATGACGCTGAATTTGAAAATAGGTGTGCCACCTATCTGGCTGTGCAGTGTGCAATAGGTGTGTATATCACAAGACAGACTGGTCAGAATTACAAATCCCTTGCAGGTTAAAACAGTAAACATATATGTAATTAAACTATGTATTTAGCTGTTTGCATGGAATTTGACTTAAAGTTGAGAACTTCCTGATCTCCACCATCACACTTTGATACAATAGCGCTTCCAGCAAAAGCTGAAGTTGCCAGACCATTTGCCTGGGTCTCATTATCACCATACTGGCAAAACCAAAAATATTCCTTGCCCTTAATGCATGTAACAGCTTCCTGGTTAGAAGTCTGCAATGTTTTTTTTAGCAACTCTTGGATTAAAAAAAAACGTCTTTATACTTACTCCATGTTTCACTATGAAAAAAAAAGTTTTGAAGCAAAAGTTCCTTCTGAACACTGTCTTCCATTAAGAAATGAGAAATATAAAGCAATATGTAAAATGTAAATACTACATGTCAGAATGGATCTGACAAACAAAAGAAGCGCAGCTCCTTAGGCATCAAGAGTGTTAGGGGTGTTTATTTTATTGCACTGCCTTTTACAGTATTCTTATTGTTCAGAATGCCTACATCACCTATATCAACTAGGGAGATCAGAAATTCTAAAGAAACAAGGCAGAGCTTCTCTGAGTAGAAATGTGGGTGATCAATCATTACAACAGAAACACAGCAGGCTGAATGATAAACCTGAGATAATGTGCTGTATAAAGAAAGCATGTGATTACACATTCATGTTAAAGTAGCCAGCAGTTTACTTTAGGCATGTGCTTCATAATTCTGTCAAAGAGTGGATAAATGGGCCAGGTAAGAAGCATATATCACTTCCAGTGTTAACATTACATTTGTATTGAAAACATGGTGATATTGCTTTGAAAGCCAGAACTATATTTTACTGGTATATTTTCCATTTATTGTGAGGGTTTACTAAATATTGGTGTTTATTTACCTCCTTATGTGAATGAAGGGAGCTCTATTGGCTGATGAAGATGGTTCTGAACCTAATTTGTCTACGGAAAATAGAGTTTTTATATCTCCAAGATATGAATTTAGATCTAATCTGGAAGAATAATACACCAATTTCTTTTGGTAAAGGGAAAAATATGCTTTAGTTGACACAGTGAATGTTTAAAGGACAACTCCAATATAGGTGGATTTGAGAATCGGGATAGGGTTGATCTGGTGTGCACAAAATAAATTCATGCCTCTTTTCCATTGGTTTAAACACTCATGCTAAACACTAGACATGTGCGAGTCGTTTCATTTCGAATCGAAATTCTGACGGAAATTCTGAGATTCGGATGTATCCGAATTCCGAATTAAAGATATAGCGAATGCAAACTAATCCGAATTTCCGATTCCGAAATTCGTTATCGGTAGTCTGTACGAAATGTTGTTTTGTTTTCATTGCGTTCGTTCGTTGCATATGAAAAGTATTATGACACCTCGTTTCACAGACCCGAATGGCATTCGGGAGATCACGAATAGCATTGGGGAGCTCCGGAATGCTATGTGATATTTGACAGCTGAGAATGTCAAATGGGCGGAGCGAGCTGTGACGTCACGGCTCGCTACGCCCATCTGTTTACTTTCGGCAGGAGATGTCATTTTGCGACTAGTTTTCCTCTGGTTCGGACGGTCGTCGTGCGGCGGGACTTTTTTTTTTTCGGCAGGTCGGCGTGCGTCGTGCATCGTGATTGATGCTGGATTACATCGATGGAGCCATTTTTGTTTTTTAATTAAAGGAATAGTCAAAAAAATTCAATTAAAGGATTTTTTCTAAAAGGTTGGTTTGTTTATTTACTTTGAATTTGAACCCTTTAGGGAATGAGTAGGGGGAACAAGAACCCCTTACTCATTCACGAGGGGGGGGCGGCATCTGGGTGCCCCCTTAATTAAAGGGGTACCCCGCCGCAAATAAGCCCCCTTGCCCGCAGACCCCCACAACCACCGGGTCAGGGTTGTGGGGAAGAGGCCCTTGTTCCCATGGGCATGGGGACACCCTCCCAATGCCAAGGGCACGTGTCCTGGTAAGGTGCAGGGAGGGGGGGTGCTCGATTGCTGCGGCTGGGGTTCCCCCTTAAAATTCCTGCCAGACCTAAAAGGCCTGGTATGGATTTTGGGAGCAACCCCACACACTTTTTTTTGTTTTAACTTGGGGGGTCCCTCCTAACATTCCTACCAGACCTAAAGGGTCTGGTATGAATTGGGGGAGAACCTCACACTTTGTTTTTTTTCCTTTTCAGCAGACTGAAAAAAAACATATTGTTGCAACAAACGAAACTAAAACAATTCGTGCAGACTACCGCTAATTTCGTCCAAATCCGAACAAATTGACTTTCAGACCTGAATCCCGAAAAATGAAATAATGGAAAATCCAAATCAAAACGAAACAAAACAATTTTTTTGCAGGTGCACATGTCTACTAAACATTAGACATGTGTGTTCATTTCATTCTGAATTGAATTCAGATGAATATTGCCATATTCGGACATACGGATACATCCAAATTTCCGAATTAAAGAAATGACGAATCCAAACGTATCCTAAATTTTTGATAATTAATACTTTTGCACAGCACTGACAATGAACACTAGACTAGACAGTAGTTTTTGAGCCATCTTTTATTTAAAAAAAAAAAAGTCGTCCAGCAATGTAGATCCTCTTCAGTCACGATAGACAATGGCAGCCAACTCGCCAAAAGAAAAAATTCCTGACCCCCCCACGTGTCGGCTAGAGTTGGGTATTTTTTCTTTTGGCGAGTCGGCTGCCATCGTTCATCATGATTGATGTGGATCTACATTGCTGGACAACGTGATTGACCTGTGGATTACATCGATGGAATTTTTTTAAAATAAAAGACTTTTGTGTGTTTTTTTCAAACAAAGGTCTTGTCGAAAAGAAACAGGTTTTTTGCCAGCTTGTCTACTAAACACTTCTGAGCGGCATTCGGCTCGACTGTTCTACTCGGTCCCTCTGTGGGACCAAGCAGAACAGAAGAATAGTTAAAAAAGTACAAAAAAATAAATAGAAAATGATTGTGCGGAGCTAGCAGTGACAGCTAGCTCAGCCCAACTGTTTTCTATTGGTCAGCGGTTCTGCTGCCGTAAAAAAAAATGGAAGAAAAAAAAAAATTTTCACCATAGGAATGCATTTCTAGATTCCTATTGGCTATTTCGATTTCCAATAGCCGATAGCAAACTAGCTATTGCACCCGCCCTCTGCTGCTGTGAATCACTAGTGGGGACCTGATGGAGAACTAGGTAGGCGGGTGCAATAGCTACTTTGCTATTGGCTATTGCAAATTGAACTAGCCAATAGGAATCTAGCAAGGCATTCTTTTGGGGTTTTTTTTTTTTTTATTCTGACGCCAGCCAACAGTACCGTGTCAGAATAAAAAAAAAAAAAATCACCATAGGAATGCCTTGCTAGATTCCTATTGGCTAGTTCAATTTGCCATAGCCAATAGCAAAGTAGCTATTGCACCCGCCTACCTAGTTCTCCATCAGGTCCCCACTAGTGATTCACAGCAGCAGAGGGCGGGAGCAATAGCTAGTTTGCTATCGGCTATTGGAAATCGAAATAGCCAATAGGAATCTAGCAAGGCATTCCTATGGTGATTTTTTTTTTTTTTATTCTGACGCCAGCCAACAGTACAGTGTCAGAATAAAAAAAAAAAGCAGTGTTTCTCTCCTGGGCTGTCGGGAGCGCCCGGGAGAGTTAGGCTGTCTGGAGATCAGTGTCTCTGGTTAGCTGGTAACCAGGGACGCTGATCTCTCTGCAAGTGGCCGGAGCCAGCCGGAACATCACGGCTGGCTCTGCCCAGCTGTAACATCACGGCTGGCTCTGCCCAGCTGTCAGAAGCAGGCTGTCGGCCGACTGCGGAGGCGACTGAGCCGCTCGTCCGACTGCGGGAGCGGGACGGGCTATAGTGAATAGCCCATACAGCAGCCCTTCGGTTCTACTGAACCGAAGGGGTCCTGGGGCCGAAGCTAGCCGAAGCTAGCCGAAGGATCAGCCGAAGCTACGGCTAGATCTTCGGCTGCTTCGTGAATAGACCCCTTAGACATGCTCATTGTTGTAGCTGTACTTAATAGGTAACCTGTGATGATGAAAGGAATATAAGCACTGACAAGGCACTGAAGCCAGGATGAGAAAGAGACTTGCACTTCTAATTGCAGCAAAAGGTGGCTCTACAAAGTATTGACATTTAGGGTCTGAATAATTATGCACATTCAAGATTTGTTGTATTTTTTTGTTTTAATTATTGTTTGAGATACAATAAAAATTATTTTGCACCTACAAAGTGGTATGCATGATGTGTACCTCACATGGTACCAACCCCCAAAAACTTAATGTTAATTCCAGGTTTTAATGCAATAAAACAGGGAAAACACCAAAGGGTGAATACTTTTGCAAGGCACTGAGACTAGACACTACACAAACCAATCACTCTGCAGCCCATGTTATTGTGTACTTTTTATAGGAAATTTGTGATGTGAGAACTATGGAAGCTGTCTTTGCTGACGTTCATGGTTTGGTTTTAAAGTGATATCAAACTAAAAAGGTTATTTCAAATGATAATTAAATCACTTGGAAGCTGCCTCTTGATGTTTAAAATAATCAGCTGGTCCCTTGATCTCTGGCCCTTTTATCCTGTTTTATGGTGTCTCCTTTCCCTTGCAGGATCCTATGGAGTCACCTTTGTGTGTGCTAGTAAGCTGTGTGTATCCACAAACACACAGGCATAGCCAGGCAAGACACAGCCCTGCCCCCTGCTCCTCCCTCCTTCCTTTTTTATTCTCAAAGCTACTAGATGGACTGTTCTGTCCTTTGTGATCTTGTACTGGACAGACAGTTTAAGGAAGTGAAGCTGAGAGAGTTGGGGCCAGCTGCTCAGAAAAATTATGATTGAAAATGTTTAGGCAGAATGTAAATAAATACTTTCCTGGGCAATGTGTGTTTATTTGATCTGGATTCATTATTGAAGAAAAAAAATGAGAGTTTAATAATACTTTAATGCTGTTGCTTACAACATGCTTGTTTTGGAACTGTGACTCAAATCAGTCAGCCAGTCAACTAGGATGTTTAGAAGGACCTCAGCAATGACAGTGTCACTTTAACGCCCTTTTCCAGGGAGGGGTATTTAAAATCCATTTTGAGAAAGGTAAATGAACTCATTAGAAAAGTGGTCCACTAACACCTGAATTCCAATATTTCCTACAGAAGTTTAGCATCCATGGGTGCTTTTGTCAACAGGCTTGGATAGCATCATTTAGAGGCAGGAAGGCCTTCATGCCTCTCACCATTCACCTGTTATGCTCTCCAGAAGACAGATGGCTATCGTAGACAAACACTGCCTGTTACCTTTTGTGTATGTACTGTCCACAGATGTGGGCACTCCTTTCAGTGCAGATGCAACAGATGCCCATTCTGAATGTATGTACTCCCCAGTGTCTGGAGTAGGTAAATGCAGTGCAAACCTTGGGGTCACTTAAGATAAGATACTGATAGCAGGAACAATCCCATAAGGCATTCAGCATACATAACTCACAGTCAAGGATACATGTTAATTGTATTGATCTGCACTAGGTTAATATCACATACAAAACAGGGGAAAAGTTAAAAACTGTCCATGCTGTCTGTTGTTTGGCCCCTGCTTCATTCCTCTGTAATAACCATTTAGCTGCTTTTCCTGTAAAGTTTCTCCACTATCCTGCCCTGCCTATTACTGCAGGTAAAAGAACATAATGAATATAAAATGATCAAAAGCAAGAGGGTCACTGCAAACACTCATTACTGCATGGAACCCTGCTGGCAATAATACACAGCTCTACTTGCAACAGTGACCAACAGAAAACTACTATTAATATATTTCATGCTAGCCCTATAACATTAAAGCTACAAAATAATAAAAACTCAACTTGAAATGCATTCGAAAACACAACTTGCCTATTCAGAGGTTCAGTTTTTCATCCAGACAGCTGTCACACTGTCACACATAAGATGCCATGCCACACACTTTTGTTGGTAAGCTGGTGATCTGGGAACCCTGTTTACTAATTCAGGACATGTATCCCCGGACACACCCAATGTAGGCTTCTTCCTGTTTCTCACATACACGGTTGCCAACATTTAAAAATAAAAAATCACATGTCTGCTTTGCCATGAAGGTCAATGTTATGCAGCCACCTGACCTGTTTTGAATATGTATCTACTTTATCGCATGAGATGTCCGATGCTACTTTTTTGTTTGTCCCGTCTAAAACTTTAATAAAAATTTATGACAGCAAAAAAAGAAAATCACCTTTTTTGCTGCGCATCAAGCAAACCATTGTAGGTGGAGAATGTACTTTAATTAGGGGCAGGGCATTCATTTGAAATAGGCGAAGTTCTACAAGAGACATCAATAACCTACTGTACAATTTCATTAAAAAAACTGTATATACAGGAAGATTTATCATAACAAGGATAAAAACACAGCCAAAACGGTTTTAGCAAAATGATGTATGTAATTGTTTAGCTAGCTACAACATTTGTTCTGTACAGTCTACTTACAGTGCGGCAATCCAACAGCTCTGGCAGAGAATACAGTGATTAACACCAAGTAAACTGCAAACAGATTTGGCATAAAATATTTAGAAAAGATCATATGACATTGACCATTCTGCTGAGTACTGTGACACCTGTTATAGCTGCTAATAGGTTGAAGTAGTTTGTTTTAGTAGATGGAAAAAAATCCAGTGTAGTAAAACTAGTTAGGAGGCATTACACTCCAGCAAATTCTGAATCACATAGAGAAAAGATGGAAACCTTTACTTAACTAATAGGCACAATGCTTGTACCCACAAAATATTCCTCAATGACTGTTTCACAATGGGGAGTTTCACAAACATGTATAAACCATAAGAATCATTTTGAAAAAATAAAACAGAATGTGGGCTGAGCCAAGCTTGAGCCAGTGTTTAAGCCCAGGACATACACAGAAATAAATAGATTGCCCCTTTAAGGAGGAATTGGTTACCTCCAGGCATACCTGAATTTAATATATTTATTGCTATGTATGCCCCAGGTTTGAAGCTTTATTAGATTAGGAAGCACACTATACAGAGGGGCCTTGGTGGGGTTGTGTGGCTTCCACGTAGATATGCTGCAAATATATGCTACTAGCACGTCTGCTTTTAATGCATACAGTAGTGTTTAAGGAGTGCTGGCTATTTCTGCTTTAGATTATACGTTGTCACTGTTGGCCACTCACACTATTTGGGCAACAGTGCTGGACAAGGGTGTTGAATGTAGGTTTTTATTGCTGTCTGTGTGACCCTCAAGGAGATTCATCCTCTGCATTTGTCCTGGTGACCGTTATCACCAAAAATGTAATTGAAATAAAATCCCAAGTTATGGCTTGTAATCAGAACAGTAATGGATGGGAGATCTTCCAATGGGGACACTAGGTCTGGTGATCCTGCTGACCACCAGGGATTTCCCTCACTTTGGAGGGATCTCTTATCACTTTCTATTGTAGCTACCAGAGAGGAAGTGAAGGAAAATCTCCACAATGGGAAAAAAAATGTGCACAGGGATTATAACCCTCTCTTACTCTATCCAAAACTAAAAAAAGTTTTGGCTTCAGTTATACTTTAAATACAAGGAAAATATCTAGCATAGTTTTAAGGATCCACTTAGCCCAACATCTGTCAACATTAATACAGTTACCAAACAAATTAGAAACTAAAATTAAAAACAGAATGCTATATCTGTGAATTGAAATTAGTCATCTGTCATACTCCCCCAGGGGGCAGTTTAAGTCAATTTTGCTACTGATATTGCACATTTAAATGATGCAGACATTAAATAAAGTCTGTTAAAAAAAGATAACCTAGTTGTAGGACTTTTTATATGTTTTCTCTGCCAACTATATGAATCACAAAGTTATTGTTGTTCTTTAAAAATAATATAAGCTTTGTATTCACATAAAGCAAGTTACATAGTTACATAGTATTTGAGGTTGAATAAAGACATTAGTCCATCAAAAGAAATGTTTTTTTCTTTTTTTATAGGACTTAACTAGTCATTACATGCCTGAGACTTGTGATTTTAAATGTACAGACTCCATTTATGTGATGCATTGCTTATGTATGAGTAGTCTATAAAAGTTAAACTTGGCAAATAAAGCTTAAATCACATCTGAAACAGTTTGCAGATTATTATATCCATTAATCTACATTTTAAAGTAATCATCTTTCAGTGTTGTGCAGTCCACAGGCATTTTAATTATTAATCTAAGCTTTAACTAGCATAGGGCTTTAAGCTATTTCAGAGATGCAGTGCTCCCCATAAATGTCCCTTTACTCTGAATCATATTCTCGGCCAGCTCTTTGTGTAATCATGCATTGAAACGCAGTAAGTGCCAAAGTGCTAGTCTGTATGACGAAGAAGACGAAGCATGTGGTTTTAGTAATAAACTAAACAACTATAGAGTCACATTGCAGGATACGGGTGAAATAAAAAGAGAACTTTCCTAGGGCATAGTCTTTGTTATTCATTTACAATGACTTAACTGTCGTGTCATGTAATGCCAAAATGTTAGTGTCATTCGTGCCTCACCTGCCACCTGAGATATGACTTTATTGTCTCCGTTCTCTCCATTGAACACAGAAGGTCAGTAAAGCATTCCATAAAAATGTTCCTATAGGTGACTACTGTTGTGAGAGAGTTCAAGGTTGTAGCCTTTGCTGATAAAACAAGCCCTCTATGGCCTCTTTAGCTACATGTACCGTGAACTAATTAATTCTCATACACATAAGGAACATCTAAAAATGGTAATTGTGCCTAAGCGGTACCATAAAAGATTTTCCTTTTGTCTGAAAAATAGCAGTGTAATTCTGTGCCTAGGCACTCTTGTGCATACAGCTTCATATCTGTATATATGCATTGTGAATCTAAGGCATTTGCGCCTGTGACTGCTAGTATCATGAGATTTGGTGGGGGATTTGGGGATGTCACTGCTATACTGCTTACTGTTCTGCTGCTGAGGTTTTGCTGGAGATAAAGCTGTACCTGAATATCGGATGATCTGTGCTTCTTCTATTTCTCTTGCTGCTTCTTGAACAGGATGTCACCAGATTGCCAGTCATCGGGGTGCAGCTATGACATGAGGAAGCAAAGTCTTGCCCTTACCAAACTGGCCACTTTCAGAAGGAGACACAGTGCAGAACAAAGCATAGTAAGTCAATAATAGGAAAAAGAACAGCTGTACGAAGACCACAGGCAATACTGGTGACTAGTCTTTTTGCCTCCTGCTTGCATTTTTAAAAACAGCTTCCACAGTTCAGTTTATCTTTAAAAGAGAACCAAAGCCAAGCCTTTTTTTTTTGCTTAAGTCCTCTTTTGGGTCAACGCAGTACATTTTCTAAAGTATTCATGTGACCCAAGCTCAGCATATAGCGGGCTACTGTACACTATTTACTAACAGCACAGAGCTGCGCTGCAGCCCGGAAAATCCTGATGATATTGTTAGGATCCACCTTGCTGCCTGATTGACAGCTGGCTCTGTCTCTCTAGAGCCAAAGTCAGTTGTACCCGCCCCCTCTCCTGTCTCTCCTTCCAATGAGCACTGGAGGATCAGAGATGGGACTCTGCACTGTGCAGGAGAAGACTGTGAGATGAGCGATCAGCAGTTTGCTCAGTTCTCGATCTATAAAGCCAGCATGTGACACCTGAACCTGCAATACATTTTACTATCCCAATACTTCTCCTTTAATTGGTGAACATAAATACATAAATAAATAAATACATTGGAAACCCACACAAATGTATTTCTCTTGTTGGCCAAGCAATTCTTAGACATCCACAAACGACATCAAGCAAAAATCAGAGAAACTGTTCAGATTCAGATGTCTCCAAGCAGGCAATATAAATTCTCTTCCCAGCACACGGGCAGTTCCTTAGCAGAAAGATCCCTCTTGGTCATTAGCAAGCTTTGGTGATCTTTTGTGATTCTTGTTGATATTGTTCTGGTTCTGAAGCTGTCCTTCATCAGGATTCTGCTGGATTTTGCAAGTCAGCCTGTCTAACATTCACATGTTTTACACCTCTCTTAAATACTACCTGGCCTGCCTTTTCTCCCATTACAAGCCCATCTGAACACCACCTGCCCTGACTACAACTTGTGAAGGTTCAGTTAGTGGTCCGTAATATGGGGCTAATTTTAAACAAGTAGATCAGTTTAGAGTATGTTAAAAGATGATATATAACTTCATGGATTTCCTGAAAGGGGGTTTCAATAGTTTTACAGCAGGCACATTCTTTTAAAACTTAGCTGATTTCAAGCAGCACAACTTTATAACGGTCCTCGTTAATCAAACATGATATAACTAACCATTTTGCACAAAATGAATATAGAGTTTGGTATGTGTACAATAAATCTTCTTGGTCATCTAATACACTCAGCCACTTGAGGCTTTAAATTTGTGTGAGCGTTAAACACTGTACTCTGAATTATTTTAACACTATATGCCTAAGTCAACCACTTTATGGACTACAGTGTCTGCATTTGTCAATTGGTATTTTCCCAATGATGGTGGATAAAAGTTTAACATTTGTAGTTGATAGCAAAACATAATATGGAAAACGCATATATTTAATGACCTTTCTAATTCACCATTTTTACCGTTTAATTTCCTTTGTAAAGTGTAAGCCCATCCAAAACTGATAAATCACTCTCCCTCAGGAACTCAACCACAATAAGAAGTTCTCACTGCAACAACTGAAATTCTCTCATTCATTTTATATAATAGGGAAGGCATAATGTTTTCCAATGACTGCTGAGGGGACAGGACAGTTCCAGGGCTCAAGCTCAAGTAATTGCATGAAATGTAGTAAACCAGTGGGTGATTCAGCTTACCAAAATTCACTTGCATCTAAAATATCAATGTAGGTGATGTAGAATATGTACAGTATATCACATATCATCAAGCATCCCTGTAACTTTGAGGTTTGCTTTAACACTAAATTGGTAGAATGGAGGATACCGAAGTAGTTAGAGTAGTGTTTGGTAGAGGTCAAAGTGTCTTCCTTCCCTTGTATACCAGACCTATTGCCTACAAACAACTACCTTACACACAGGGCCGGATTTACTTTCCCTGCTGCCCCAAGGCCAGGTTCCTCACGGACAGGCTGCACACATTTTATAAGTGATCGCGGCGATCACTAGTAAACGAACAAGCAGCTTCCCCACACTACATTTAGTCCTGCCTTCCCAAAGCAGGACTAAATGTAGAAAGCGCAACTTACCGCCCGGCGCCCGGAACTGTATGTTCCGGGTGTCGGGGGATTCCACCCCGCTGCCGCCCCTCTGCTCCCTGCCGCCCCGAGGCTGGGCCTCGGTGGCCTTGTGGGGAATCTGGGCCTGCCTACACATACATACGAAAACACTGTTGCAGCTCTAATGATTCTTATATGTTCTACAAACATCATGTACGTGAGCTTACAATCATCATAGAAGGTAAAAACATTTATTAGTTGTCCTAAAATTGATTAATATAGCCCATTGGTCACTCTTATAGAACTATGAGGAGAACTGAAAACAGAAAAGATGAAGAACACACTTTAAGTTTTTATGCTGTTCTTCATCTAGACTGGCCACCTCTGGATTGTGAGGGTAAAGGGCTTGTATCAAGGCATGCATTATTGCTGTTCAGAACACCTGCCTTCTTGGGTTCCTGAGAGTTTGGAAAACTGTTGGAACCAGAGAAGCAGTGCAGCTGTTAAATGACCCCTTACACACCACTAAAAAATCAGTATGGCAACTGTAAGTGACATTTTGAACATCTCATGCTGCTGAAGGAGGTGAATGACATAATAGAGAGTAAATGAGGCAGATTTGGTCAGCAATAGTTCCAAGGATAGAGTAAGCAACATGAAAACCATATTGTGTCCGTTAATATGTTATGTATTTTGTTAGAGTTCAATTTATTTGTTAAACATATTTTGTATATGATGTTTGCTGAAAATGTGTTCACCATCAATCTGGCATAATCCATTACTTTCAATGGAGCAACAAAATAGAAGGAGTTTTCTGCAAGGTGGTCGGGTTTTTTCTTGGTTTTTTTTTACCAGGCTATTTTCATTCCTTTTTGTTCTGCACATTGACATCTCAACTTGCTATGTCAAGCTTTTATGAGCTGGAGAAAAACTAAGTGAGATTGTGTGGCATCATTAAGTGAAGAGAAGCAAAACAAAAACTAATTACTTTAAAAAGGTTGTAAAAATAGGTCTGCTATTTTGGATATTGGGACTTTGGTTTTGCTTAAAAACAACTTATTATAAGGCAAATACAGTAATACCTTGGTTTACAAGTAACTTGGTTTGAGAGTGTTTTGCAAGACAAGCAAACATTTCTGAAAAATGTTGCCTTGATATACAAGCAATGTCTTGCAATAAGAGCAAAATTTTGTAGAAAAGCGCCACCCGAATAAGGCTGTAGCAGTGCAAGCGATGAGTCTGTTTAACGACAACACAATGTCACATTGGATAGATTCCATGTTAAAGTTTCACAAAATGAAAAAGATTCCATTGAGTCAAGAGATAGCAGTGATTCCGTTAGTGATAGTGAAAGTCGTCCTGCACAATAATCCCCCTTTCTCTTGTCCCCCCCCCACACCAGCCACGAAGGTACCGGTAATTGGTTTATTTTTCTTTATATTTTATACAGTATTATATTACGGTACAGTATTGTAATCATTTTTATATGAATATTTTTGGGTTGTGGAACGAATCATCTGAATTTCCATTATTTCCTATGGGGAAGTTCGCTTTGATATACAAGCGCTTTGGATTACAAGCATGCTTCCGGAACGAATTATGCTCTTAAACCAAGGTATTACTCTTGTTTTTAGCTGATAACTATCTGTGCGCTCTGCTTGTGCTGTACTTTTATCAGTCAGTATTGCTCCCAACCATCTCTGAGGTCTACAGAACCCACCACCCCATGGTACAAAGAAGATGAAAGGTTGAGGTTATCATAGTCCTGTCCTAGAGTGACAATGCTGCTTCTCTACCGATACAGTATAATCAGTGAGTGTTGTCACCCTAGTCAGGAGGGGTGTTACTGCCAGGGTCACCAAGTGAAACTTAGAAAATAAAACCTGAAAAAAGGAAACTTATGCAGCCATCACATCTATGGACTGGTAAGCTGCAATATATTACATATTTCCTCTTAGGCTTGGAAATGCTTAAAGAAACTGGAACAAGTATGCAGATAAGGACTTCTGAGTTAACTCCAACTTTCCAAATTTGCAGACATGTTCCAGGTGATTTGGAAGGCATCAAAGCTAGCAAGCTGGTTACATCAGCGTAACAGCCAGGTAGCCAGCATTTTCAGAAGGAGGTCAGCAATGGCAGCCCCCCATGTTTCTCTTTTGACAGGTTTGCTTTAAAGCACAACTGAACTGTCACTTATAATCAGCTAAATTCATTCCAGGTGCATCAAAACAAAATGTTTTCAAAGTCTTGGTTTGTTTTCTTTAGAAAGCAGCCACATCCTGTGTAGAACTTACAAAGGCACCTGCCAGCATGCTGCAGAGTGGAACCCTTGCTCTCTGTGTAGAAGCAGTGGTCACTCTGCAGAGATACGACATGCACCCTGCTGAGTCTGAGCTGGAGCTCTCCAATCAGCAGGGTCAGGAGCTTTGCTGATTGCAGAGTTATAAGTCTGACTTAAGGTGCCCATACAACCTACTATTATCTGCATATTTTCTTTGGTCAGATGTTTAAAGTGCAACAGATTGGCCCAGGTGGAGATTACTCCATCCACACAGTTAAGTGTAGATGGAGGAATCTGTTGCACCTTTTCCATCTGACCACAGAAAATCTGCAGATAATTGTAAGGTGTATGGCCAGCTTTAGTGTGGGGGTGGTGTCAGACTCTGCAGAGAGATTACTGCTTTTGCACTGGGTAGTGGGACAGAGTTGTCTACTTAGATTGCAGGTACTTTTGAAATAAAATGAACTGTAAGACTTTGTACACCTTTTCTTTTGATGCACTTGGAATGTTGAGCCTTACGATTTATACTTTGTGTGGTCTGCTTTGCTATTTACTTTTATATCTATTTTAATAATTTATGATGTTTACAATAAGCGTATGTGTTTTTGCATTTGTGCTTCCAAATATCTGTTACATAATATCATTAAACACTATCAAATATCTAGATTATGTTTTATAAGAGCAAATGTAAGCACAGGTTGTAAAACATATACCATGGAATAAAAGCTGTTTGTTTGCCACTCTGTAATCATTTCACTTGTTATTTTTATGCTGGATTGAAATTGAAACGCAGATAAGTACTTGCTAAATCACTGTTTTGTTATTCACTTGATTTACATGATTATTTTTTCTGCTATGGTAGCTTTTTTTTTCCGCTTTTGTGTCCCTGCAATCTCTAATTGTGATTTACAGAGTAATCTTGGCCAGTGTATTACAGCCATTTGCACACAATATCTTTGTTTCTTCCTGAGCTATTTGCATAACAAACAATGTTGGCACTTTGGCTATGTGTAAGTGATTTACTAATGTTTATCCCTGTATAATGCAATATGCAGCTGCAACATTAGCTGCTCTAGGTATAGCTACAAAACATTATTTACACATGGAAAGCAACTTTATTTGGCTTTAACTTACAATTTCTATATTTGCAATTCTGGTTTAACCTCCCTGGCGGTATGATTTTTTTCTTTTTTTTCTTTTTTCAGGGTTTTCTTTTTAACTTTTGAATCTCCTGCCCCCTGCGACGCGGATGCTCGCAAGGGACAAAAATGCGGAAGACTGCATAGGCATGAGGACACAGCGCGGCTCCAGGGACAAGGTAAGAGACGCGCTGTGTATTTCCGAGTGTGGCTCGGGGTTACCGCTTATGGTACAGAAAATTAACCCTGAGCCACACTCGGGAATACCGCCAAGGAGGTTAAGAGAACCTGTGCTGTGCCTGCATGGCTCACTTTTTTAGCTGCCAAAATACAGTTGGGGACGAGAGTCCTCAACCGAGTGTAACCTCCAAGCCACAACTGACACAACTTAAAAGAGCTTCTTCTTTTTGCTGGCAGTATCCAATCGGTGTAAGAGGGAAGCAAAAGGAAGATAAGTACGAGTAGATTGCAAATAGCGACACATAGGTCAAACTAGCCAACATTTCAGGCCACGCAGGGTACCTTCCTCCAGGCAACATCACTGTGTCTCCCTGAGGAAAGACTATGTGCGGTCCAGAAATGTCAGCTATTTTTACCTATGTGATGTTATTTGCAATAAACAATATTTTTCTTGCATTTTGGCATCCTGGTGACCTTCACATCTCTGAGGTTCTGCACGGCGCCATCCGTGGTGCTCACGACGAGCACATATCTTATCTACACTGGTCAGAATTCTTTATGGTGTGCAGCAGGCACTTTCAACACAGTTACATGAAAGTGATGTGCAGGACAGTCTAAATTCTTTGCAAGACTTTCCACAAGACCCTGACATAGTTTTAAGATTTTCAAATATGCTCGAACGCGGTCTCTCCTCTATGGCAAAGAAAATCACTACAGATATTAGGGGTAACTTAAGAGACCTGGGAACTCGTATAGAATCAATTGAGAACAAACTTGATTCAACGATTGCTTGCTCCAATAGCAATGCCTCCTGTATTCAAGAACTACAGAGCCAATTTGAAGAGGCACTATCTAAAATTGATGATCTGGAAAACAGATCAAGACGCTACAATTTTCGGATTAGAGGGGTTCCGGAATCTATTGTAGATCTAGTCCCTGCTGTTCAATCCTTTATCAAAGACCTAATACCAGGCTTAACAAATTCAGAATTAGAATTGGATAGAGTTCATAGAGTGACAACATCTATGCGTTTTGAGCGCTCCTCTAGAGACATTATTGTTAAACCGCATTTCTTTCAGATCAAAGAGTCAATAATGCAGGAAGCTAGAGTGGCATCAGAGCTCCTCTTGATGGGTCACCGAGTACAACTTTACGCAGATATCTCTCCTGCGACTATTCAAAAAAGGCGCTCCCTGAAACCTCTTTTAGCAGCTCTGATTAACCGGGGAGTCAAATATAGGTGGGCCTTCCCATTTCGTCTATTGTTTTTCTGTAAAGACCAATCCTACTCCTTTAAGACCTTATGCGAAGGTGAAAAACTGCTATCACAACTAGGGATTAACCTCACCAAAAAAGAGCCACAGCCCCACACCCCACCCCAAGAACAGGGGAAACCTCCCATTTCCCCACTATGGAAAAAAACATCAAGAAGGACACTATCTAATCTACAAGTCTCTGGAGAAACCGCTGAAAACTGAGCTTTAACTTGCAAATCTTAAATGTTATCAAATATATCGTTATTATCTATCTATAACTAAAATAGCGGAGGGAAGACGCTGCCCGCCGTAGTAGGCCATGTGCCCTTGTTTGCTCTAGCTCCAGGGGATAACCCTGGGCCTGGACCAAACTCTCACTCAAGTTAGATTGTTTGAGTAAGTTGAAATGGAGGAGGGAGATTCTCTCCTGATTGACTGTTTGTTTGTTCTCCGTGTTATGTTTTTTTTTTTTGTTTATATTATTTCTTATTTTTCTTTTTTCAAATCGCTTATAGCCATATTTGTAACAGTTTCCAAATGGTCCAAAAATTCTCTCTTTTGGTTTACCAACTGAAAGGCGGGGGAAAAGTACACAGTCGAAATATAAGTAACTGCACTTTTAATGACGTCAAATGTAGGTTCTAAATCTCTAACACTAGCTTCACATAACACCCAGGGCTTGAATATCCTGGTGAAGAGAAGGAAGGCTTTCCAAAACTACCACTCTAATCACATTGATGTGCTATTCCTACAGGAGACCCATTTTTTAGCATCTAGCCCCCCATCTTCCCTCCATAAGCACTTCCCGAGGTTTTATCTGGCAAGTGCGAAGGAGAGAAGTAGGGGGGTGGCTATATGCTTCTCTGAAAAAGTGGTTTTTATCTCTTCGCTGGAAATTAGAGATCCAGAAGGACGATATATACTGTTAAAAGGATGCATAGACAAACAACTATTTACCTTTATATCATACTATGCACCGAATACAGCTCAGATACCCTTCTTCATCTCCATGTTCAGAGCTCTCTCGCCATATCTCGAAGGTATAATTATCTGTGCTGGAGACTCCAATTTAGCAATGGACTCTACCATCGATAGGACATGCAAAAAACAACCGAAAACCAAACCTGTGGTAAAGGCTGGGCACCTCCTCACTAGAATATTACGGTCCCATTACCTAATAGATATCTGGAGAGAACAAAACTCCAAATTAAAGATTATACATACTTCCCATATGCACATGGGACTTATGCAAGAATTGATCACATATTTGTTAGATCTAACCTCATTCCGCTAGTAAATTCCTCTCATATTAAGGATATAGCTTGGTCAGACCACTCTATGGTTACAATGTGTATCTCCCACCTACAAGGCCTTAACCTCCCTGGCGGTAATCCCGAGTCTGGCTCGGGGTGAATTTTCAATGCTAGGAGCGGTAACCCCGAGCCAGACTCGGGGCTGCAGAGAAAAGTGACACTCACCTTCTCCCTGCGATCCCGCGGCGTCCTCTGCTGTACGCGGCTCGAAAATGAAACTAAAAGCCGGCATCTGACTTAGATCCAATGGAGATGAAACGAGTCACTATTAAGCTCAACACCGCTATGTAATGAGATCAAAGCACACTTAACTAACTATTTTTCGATGAATGTTGCTCCGAATGTATCCCCAGTCATGGTGTGGGTTGCCCATAAAGCGACCATCTGAGGCATATTCATCGAACAGGCCACTAGAACCAAGAAACATACCACAAAACATATAAAAGAACTAGAGAGTAAGCTAAAAACACTCACTGAATTACATAAGCGAACTCTTTCTCTCGGTTTGCTTCGGAAAATAGAGAGGGTTAGAACAGAACTTAATTTGCTTATGACCACAAGAGCAGAAAAAAGCCTCCGTTGGTCAGCAAATAGGCACTACACACATAGAGACCAAATCGGCTCGCTTCTGGCCTCTAAATTAACACCAAAACCGCGTAATCTTTTAATTCCTAAAATCAGATGCAGGTCAGTCGATTATACTCAAAACCCAATAAAGGTACTCGAGGAATTCCATGCAGGCTATACTTCATTATATGAAGCACAAACAGGGATATCAGCAGAGAAAAAATCAGGGTTTTTTAGAGAACTTGTGGCTCCAGTATTATCGCCTGAACATAGACTGATTTTGGAAGCCCCGATTTCTCTCGCAGAAATTAGATTAGCAATTAATATGGCAAAATCTAATTCGGCCCCAGGACCAGATGGTTTACCTATTAACTATTATAAAAAATTTATAGAGATCTTGGCACCTTTCATGGAAGTCTTCTTTAACTCTCTACATTCAGGCGCCCCCCTGGACCTGGATTTGAATAGAGCTTACATAAGCATCATCCCTAAGCCACATAAAGACTTAGGAGAAGTCTCAAACTATAGACCAATCTCATTGATAAATAACGCTATAAAATTCCTATCTAAAATTTACGCTAATAGATTAAATAGCTTCTTAGGCAATTACATTCCCTGAGATCAAGTAGGCTTCATTGGGGGAAGACAAGGCCCAGATCAGGTTAGAAGAGCCCTAGACCTAATTGCATTCCTTAACAATCCGTGGGACGATTCCCCTCCTCAACAAGGGATGTTGTTATCTATAGACTTGGAAAAGGCATTTGACTCGGTTTCTTGGGAATATCTGTTACAACTTCTTAAATCTTGGGGATTTGGGCCTAAATTTCTTAACCTAGTAATTGTTCTTTACTCCACTCCATCAGCCCAGATTCGCCTTCAAGTCTATCTATCAGACCCTATCCAAATCCAAAGGGGCACTAGGCAGGGTTGCCCCCTCTCGCCATTATTATTTGCCATAGCAATCGAACCTCTGGCAATACTACTTCGTAATAGCCTAGATATTAACCAGTTGAACTATAACTCTCCCTAGAGGAATGGCAATAGTGCTCTATAAGATCAACTAAGGGACTGTTAAATGTTTCTCTCCTAGAAGCTAACTACAAAGTTTTTTCTCGTTGGTATCTCGTGCCAGCAAAACTAGCGAAGATGGGCCCAGGCGTCAGTTCGTTATGTTTCAGGGGGTGTAAATTCCTCTAAGCCAGAGCTCATACTGGGGGAGGGAGAAGCAGCAAGGAGCCAGTAAAATGTGTTAACATGCACAGGCAATTTTAAAGATACATAGACAATAAAATGCAAAGACAGTAGCTGGAGCTCAGACTCCTCAGACTGACTAATATATATGCAGAGCTGCTTGTCCACCAAACAACAGACAGGCACAATTATTGCAAATTACCTGCCTACAGAATCTTTTCAATAACCTTATGTACAACATTCCTCCCATTTTACTGATTTTTACCTAAAAACATCCAGAGATAATCGAATAACAGAAAAAAAAATTATTAAAAAGTATGCACTGTTTATAAACGTTGTTGCTGGGTCCTCTGTAACTGTGCTGCTCTAGCTGTTATAGTAACTGCAACCCTGTCTGTCCCTGCATTAAAAGGAATTATTTTAATTATATATTTGCTTTAAGCCTAAATTTGAGTGACTAATCCGGGCATACAAAAATACTTTTCAAAATAAAATGTTATTATAAAACTAATAGAAGACTTGAAAAGCTCCCTCGAGGGTACGGACTCCAAATTGCGGAAAACTTTGTTTTCCTGGATAGATTTCTCCTTCACAGAGAACTACTCTCGGGTTTATCTTTACCTCACTCTTCACATTTCTGTTCATCCACCCCTACTCCAACTAAACTCCTCCTCTCCCCCAACTCCCCTACACCCCTTTCTTACCTCAAAGTGGGGATTCTGGCTACCCCATCCGGCATGTCCCCCCTTGCTAACCCCTTTCCTACCTCGTGACTTAACTACACTGGCTTTCCCCTATTATGCTTGCCTTATAAACAAGGCTCACCAGTAGAATTGCCCCCCTTTCCCTCCCCATAGTTTTATATTTCTTTTTTCTAAGCCCTTTACACCACTCTCTCTATCCGTGGTTGTATGCCCCAAACCCCCCATTTTTCCCATCTAATTGCTTAAAATGTTAGTGTTGGGTAATACTGTGGTTCATCCCAGAGTTTCATCCCACCTTAGCGGTCTTCCCTGATTATGTCTCACCATGTTTAATACATGTACTGGATCCAAATAGATACAATAGTTACTTCTTATCAGCGCATTTGTAGAATATCTCTGTACCATTCTCAAATGTAACCTGTAAACTGTGTTGCTCATGGACACTGTAATTGATGTACATTGCATCATTTCCTAATGCTGTCTTTTTCTAACACATTAATGTTATACGCTTTTAAAATTGTGTTTTAAACTTTAGAACTCTTTAATTTTTTAGCAAGGTTGGGATTCTGGCTACCCCCATCTGGCATGTTCCCGCTTACTAATCCCATTACTCCTTCGTGACTTACTTATACTGGCTTTCCTCTATTATCCTTGCCTCATAAACAAGGCTCACATTTCTCTCATGGACACTGTAATTGATGTACATTGCAGAATTTCCTGATTCTATCTCAAAAAATAAAGTATGTAGAAAAAAATAACATGTTATAGGCAGTTTTTATGTCTGCCACATTAATGTTAGAAGTTTTTAAAAAATTGGATTTTAAACTTGAGAACTATTTAATTTTTAGCATCCAATACTAGAATCTTACATACTGTTGTTCCAAATTCTCAAACTATGACCTTTCTTCACAAATGCAATACATGCAATATTAACAATCAACATATTAATCTGACCTCCTAATAACAAAATACAGTAAACTCTCTGTTCCCCGGTATTCAGCTAACCGGAACTACCATCTAACTGGCAAAAAAATCCCCTGTGTACTCACTGTTCTGCCAATCTGCCACCTTCTAGAAGAGGGAGAGTGGGCTCTGGAGCATGGAAAGGCACAGGAATGGGCTGAAAAGTGCTGGATTATCGTCAGAATGATCTCTAAAAAGTGCTGTGTTATCGTGGAAACGTGTGTCTGATCGTTCGTTGGCGAAAGTGCTGTGTTATCCTGTGAACAAGTGCACCTAGTGATGATGCCGAGTACTGCAATGTATTGCTAATGGTTTAGAGTATAATATACTGTTATGGCATGGTATAGTATGGGGTATAGAATGAGTTAAACCCATTTTTAATAGTAACTCTCAAGAAACCAGAAACTACATTTATCTGGAATCTACCAATCCCCGTGGATGCCGGATAAAGAGGAGTTTACTGTAGATGTTTATGACACATCAGTCTTATGAATTGCATTTTAATTTAATGCTCCTTGTTTTTTAACAGTGCAGGATAGGGAAGGAGGGGAAAGGAATTGCTTGAGGAAGTCACAAAGATAATTTGCTTTTTAAGTGAAAATTCTGAGGAGATTTTCAAGTATTTTAAAATCTAAATTGCTCATTAAACTGTTCATTTGATTAAATGTAGATTACTGAAATCTTTATATAAATTCTTAATTGAAGTTCTCAAAAAGTACTCAGTTCAGTCTTGAAGGCGTTTTGCTTTCTTTGGTAAATATAAACATAATTACTCCTCTGAGAGACACATTACCGTAAGGCTTTTATGCCTCAAGAGAAACCAAGCACGCTTTCACTTCACCTGCTGTATTGTACCATTTATCATCCTACTTTCTACTCATTAGAAAGTAATGGAATGAAAAATATCTGACTGCTGCAGTACTGATATGAACTGTAGAGTCTTCTCACCCATCTCACAATGGAAACTGCACATCAAGAACTCCACTGTGCTCATCCAATAAGTAGATGCTAAGAGGAATGATTATGTGTAAAGTGCAGTAAATTATATCAACCCATCACCCCTTAACTAATCACACAACAGTTAACTCAATTCTAAAGTGTTAGTCAACTCAGAATGCATTTTGTAGCTATAGACTGATACTGGTGAGTCAGTCCTCAACTTCCTTTATTCATAGGATGTGAATATGAGGCACTGGATTTTGCGCTATTATAGTCCAATTACATGGAATAAGACCTGATTCATAAAGCACAATGCTCTGGCTTGGCAGCTCTTGTTTACCAGAGAACTTTGGGGATCACCCTGAGAGGAATCCAATAACTGTAACAACTTGTATCATCTCGATTAAAAATGAACAGGCTTTTCGTGGACTTTATGACAATTGGTGTTGTTCTTCCAATGCATTTCTAAACTTCCCAACTTCACATACCAATAGTGAGAGATAACCACCGACTGTTCCTGTCCAGCTGAACGCTTTAGATGTTCTTGCTCACCTTTGTTTTTTGCAGCATTTACCCCGTTGGCAATATATATACTGTGTAACTCGAATAATTAGAATATCGTGCAAAGTTCATTTATTTCACTAATGCAACTTAAAAGGTGAAACTAATATATGAGATAGACTCATTACATGCAAAGCAAGATAATTCAAGCCGTGATTTGTCATAATTGTGATGATTATGGCTTACAGCTCATGAAAACCCCAAGAACCCCAAATCCACAACCTCAAAAAAGTAGATTATTACATGCAATCAATAAAACAAGGATTGTACATAGAACAATATCGGACCTCTGAAAAGTACAAGCATGCATATGTACTCAGTACAGACATTCCTCGTTTAACGACCTACCTGTTTACCGACTGCTTGGACTTACGGGGGTGTGTTTTCAGACTTACGACGGAATTCGGACTTGCGACCGCGCGGCGCGCAGTTCAGACGTAGGAGCATGAGCGGCATTGCGGCTTCTTCTACAGTACTGTACAGTGCGGCCTATGGTGACTTCTACTGCTACCCTACGACATATGCAGAAGATCTACCATGTCACCATGTCATCCTTTGTGTCCCCACCATATCATCCTTTGTGTCCCCACCATGTCATCCTTTGTGCCCCCACCATGTCCTCCTTTGTGCCCCCACCATGTCATCCTTTACAAGTTAAATCATCCATAGTACATAATATGTACATAACATTTAGTTGTACTATGGATCATTTAACCCATTCATGTTAGCAGGTCAGAATTGTAAATCTACTGCTACAGTACATATAGAATGCACTGCAGCAATAGATTCACAATTCTGCACTGCTAATCTGAACAAGTTAAATCATCCATAGTACATAATATGTACATAACATTTAGTTGTACTATGGATCATTTAACCCATTCATGTTAGCAGGGGATCATTGTAAATCTATTGCTGCAGTGTATTGGGAATATGTACTGTACATGTGCAGTACATATAGAATACACTGCAGCAATAGATTCTTGTTGTTCACACAAAACACTAAGCCCAGGCCCCGTTTCACTTACTGTTGCCTCGATCGCGGTGCCTCACAATGTGCCAACCGATTTTCCTCATACGTGAGGACGTCGTCGGCGCTGAGCTGAAGAGGAGCGCCGCGTCACTGCTGCTCCGGTGGGCGGCGCTCCAGGTGGGGTCCTAATTTAGGTTGCTGGCGACTGCCCAGAGGACTGATCACCTAAATTAGGACCCCACCTGGAGCGCTGCCCACCGGAGCAGCAGTGACGCGACACTCGGCGCGACGCGGCAAGTAAAGAAAAAAAACATAGTGCAAGCTTCGGCGCTATGTATCGGGGCATTTTGACAAGTACTTGTTAAAATGCCCTGTATCGGTCCCGATACCGATGCTTGTATTGGTATCGGGACATCCCTAATTTAAACCCATTTGATCCTGCCAGTGGATCACTTATTTTTTCATATTCTTTAACAGGGTGACAATGCTGTTCATTCTGCAGTGAAATCACAGAGATGTTGTCATCCAGTGGACAGTTTTTTCTTAGATGGACATGTAGTTTTTAAATTGACTTTAAGTAAATGACAAATTAGTCATAGCCTAACGTCAGCCAACACGCTTTAAGTAGCAACAACAACAGATTTTCTCCTTAGGATCATGATTAAATGTTGAACGTGTAAGCACCCTTGGCCGCGTTATATGGTTTATAACAACCTCCTTGAGAATCAATTTTTCTAGACCGCTTTCCCAGAATGTAAAGAAAATATAAAAAGACGTGAAATTAAAAAGGATTAATAATTCTTATTTTAAATATTGTCATTACAGGTATTGATCGCATACAGTTGCTAGAATGCAATATTTTTTTCTTAAGCAGGCTTTTACTGTACACCTCTCAATATTTGCATAAAGTGCACGGCTCTAGCGGCTAATTTTTGTGAAATCTGGCAGATTAGAACACAGTGGGGGGTATTTATCAAAACTGGAGCAGACAGAATCTAGAGCAGTTGCCCATGACAACCAATCAGCATCCCTCTTAATTTTGCTCAGGTAAGATTTACAAATGAGACAGAGAAGTTGATTGGTTGCAGTGCAAATCTGCTCCAGATTTTGTCTGCTCCAGTGGTGATAAATTCCCCCCAGTGGGTTTTGTGGATCACTTAAAGAGGATTAGTAAAGTGTTGATGTGCAAACAAAATTAGCCAATGCTACAGCATAACTCTGTCAAATGTAGGTAGTACTAATAATTATATGCAGAAAAGCAAATGAAAAGCAATGACTGAGCCAATAAATTCTCAAAGGTTGAGCTAAGGAAATCAATAATAGGAGTCCAACAAGTACATGTACAGTAAATATATATGAAGTGAAAAAGTATTTGCACATTCTTATACTTTTACATCACATTGCATGTTTTTTTGTTAGAAATCCCACCCCTTCCCCATTTACATACATGTGCATGCCTTACACGTACGTGTTCATTAGAATCAGATTACAGGAGTGGCAGGGTTGGATTTAAAACATTTTATTTAATTATTTTTTACTTTTTTAACACTTTTTTCATTTCTTTCTTTTTTAACTCTGTGATCACAGAGCAGATCGGAAAATGGATGTTCCCCATTCTGCTAATGCTCTCCATCCTGACACTGTGTGCCATGATCCCGGGCTCCCCAGAACAGCAGTCTAGTACAAGTAATATGGGTGGCTGTACAGCCAACCAGATCACTTGTAGTTGTAGCAGCTGGCCCTGCTTGACATCATTGGTTGCTAGGACGCCAGCAGTCCAAGCACCCAATGAGTGAGCAGAGGGGGGCATGGTCTGGGTTATGGCTGCCAGTGGAGACACTGGCCTCGGAGGCTGGTGTATCCGCAATGTCAGCCAGCCATAACCCAGCACAGATCAGTGATCGCAGTCCGGACAGAACCGACACGTAGTCCATGTCCAGACCGTGGTGACACCTGGTTTATATTAAAGGAGAACTTTGGGGTTAAGGCTTTTCCCCATAGTTCTCCTTAGGGTAATGGGAGGACACAAACTAGCGTCCTCCTATCACCCTAGGCTCAGTAGCTGCAGCTGAAGCAGATCCCGACAATTGTCCCGGCATCCACCCAGCTGTGTGGCTGACAGCTGGCTCTGCCTATGTAGAGGCAGAGCCAGCTGTACCCGCCCCCGTCCGTTCCGCTAGTCAGCGAACGCCGATATGTGTTCGCTCACCTCCCGATCTTCTGAGCCGACCTGTGACAGCCTCTTTATTCCAAACTTTCTGCATTAGGGTAAGGAATAGATAATTTACCTGCACACACAAAGCTCCCTTTTTTGTCTCCTGTCCTAACAGCTAAGCTACATGGCCTTTTAAATGCTTTAAAATAAAATGTTTCAGATTACATGATGTACAGCTTTTTAGGTATCATTAAAATAATCAAATAGAAGAAAAAAAGATATGAAACAGAGTATTGCTGTTTCTTATGTGAATATGCTGTTTATTGTTCTTATATGGATCCAGCACATTTTTATTGATTCCCTGGTCTCTAGAGCTTGTCAACCCAATAAAAACTGTGATTCCTAAATATCAACAACCAGGATTTCTGAACTGTGTACAAGTCTACTTAAAGTGGACAATGTGGCTTTGACATGTTCTAAAGAATTGGAGAATTATTATTTGCCCAGAAAGAATAAAAATCATACAATGCACCTGACTGGCTGTGAATGGCAATCCGTTTTTTGAGAAATGATAAGTCAGACTGACCTGTATTCATGTAAACTCAACCAACAAGTAAGCTGATACAAATCACCAGTGACCTAGAAACAAATCACCATTTTCTGTCTAAAATGGCAGTATTAAATAATTTTAGAGAAGAATATCTACATTAGTCTCAAAATTACATATGAGGATTGTACACACTGTTTTATCTCTATCTTGCCTGAAATAAGGCCCGACATTGAGTTTTGTGCCCTAAATGTTTCTGTGGTCACAATGTTTAACACATTTTATTGTAACAGCATTATTTAACTGATATTAAACTGTGTACACTACTTCTGTGACAATGGTGACAAAAGAATGTTTTCTAACCTTTTAGAATTTTCTGCATTTATTAGCTGGCAGATACATTGTTGGTTACTAAAAGCAGCACCTGAGAAGGAAGCTGAGGGTCAGAATTCAGAAGGACAATCTGAGAACAGACTTGTCAGGCTCATACAGTATAACATATTGGAGACTAGAAAACTGGAGTTGGCTGATTGACAAAAGAAAAATCGCCAGCTGATGACACTGATGTGCAAGCACAGGTAGGAATTCATCTATATTAATTTACTCATCAGTGCCATCTAGAGGCAGTAGTGCTATGCAAATGGCTTCTGCCCAGCTCTACATCAGGTGGAACTTTTAAAAATTAGCACCACGGTGTCCAGTCTTAGCCACAACCACCAATTATGTGGATGGAACTTGTGCAGTAAGCACTTCTTTTCTGCAAAGCTCAGTCGAGCCTCACTGGTGGTGACTGGTGGTCAGGAAAGAGAAACAAGGAACACAGATAGTTACTGGGGACTGTTAAGAATGAAGTATGGAGAGCACACGGTGATCAAGGCAATGAAATACTAAGCTGAAACAGACAGAAACAAGTGCATAGGCTTGGTGACAAAGACTGAGCTAATGAATAGTGTTTAACAAGAGACCTTAAGACTGACAGTGGACAGTCGAACAGCTAGGGAACACTATGCAAGCTGAACTGACACAACAAGAAGAAGTCAAACCACAAGAGAGGATCAAACAATAACAGCAACAAAGACAAGGCTAGGGTTCAAGAAGCACGTCGCACCAACGCTGCGATGCAAGCGCCATACAATCCACAAGGACAACTAAATCTACAGTATTCTCCAGCAGAGGCTCAAGAAACATGACAAACTAATACAGACACGGTATATTGGGAAACAGGGCAAAGGTAAGAATAGCAGAGAGGAGACACAGGATGGAGCATGACTCCTTGGCCGAGAAACAATAAAGAGCCCACATAGTGAAAATAAGCAGGAAGATCATGAAGGAGAAGGATAACACAATAAATAGATTAGAAATATGGAGAACAAGAGGAAGCAAGACAGCCTGATTAAATCAAGAGACAAATCCTTAGATCATCTGTCCTTAGCCTTCAAACTTTCTTTCCCCATCTGCTGTCCAACAGTACAGTATAAATATTGTATATACTTATTTGCACCGACAGAAGGAAGCAATGGATATGTGGATATGTGACACATGCCTCCTGCTTAAAAAAAAAACAGTATCTGAAACATACAGAAGTTTATAGGACTTCATCACTGATCAATATACCAGAGCCACGTGTATACATTCAATGACTGCTGCTTTAGCTCCTTTCACCTTTAATAATCACATTTTGGATAAGCATGATGTTTTCTCCATAGTTGAATGCCCCCAAGTTCTTATGCTCCAGATTGCTAAATATGAACAGTGTGACTATTCCTAGAGGGGCCCAAGCAAAGGCAGTTCAACCAGGCTGACATCAATACTTAAGAAATCAAATGGTGCCCTAGGCTCAAACAAAGAAAAGTTGGAGTTACTGTACCCGGGTAAAATCCAGGGGTCAGTTCTAAAACATGCACAATCCAAGTATAGGAGCAGAAATGGAGGGCAGATATCAGAGTCTAATAGAGTAGACAAGGCACAGAGTAAGATGAGTTCACTCAGCATTTGGCAAGATTAGCAACAAAGAGGAACAGAGGGAAAACGCATCTAGAGCCAAACTGTATTTTACAATATAGAACCTGCAGCAGGGCATAGAATCCTACAGAGTACATGGCAGGATGCATTTAGCCTGTGCCTACTTGTGCAGCTGTGCCTAGATGTGTTTATGCACACAATGCAGCGCCAATAGTAAAAACCAAACAGACAAAGGTAGGGAATAAAGACAGGTGAGTATCTTTTATCAGCCTGGTGTTTGGTGTGCAAATTATGATAAAAAGTTAATAACATATTTCATACAGGAATGCTAACAATATAGGGATTTGTCCAATCAGACACTTGCAGATGATGAACTCGCAGACAATCCATTTTCTGGGGTTTATGAATTTTTCAATTAATTGCAGGTCAGATGAATTTACTGCATATCAGGTGAATAAGCACACATTTAGGAAGTATCTGGTTCTCCTAATTTGTGAAACTGCCCTGATCCAGAGATTGATTCACTCACCTCTATTTTCTGGCATTTGTTACAACATTCAAATGTATAATACATCCAATATTGATGCTGCATAGTGGGCTTTGTGCAGCTCATACCCCCTTGCAATATACAGTCAAATCAGTATTAATGTACATGTCTGTGTCTCCTCTTCACTGATGCTATAGCGCTTCACAAGCTGTCTGAGAGTATAAAGTGGACAATGTCCTTATCCACTTATCTACCACTTCCGGCTCTCATAGCTCATCTCAGTGTCATATTTATGTGTAACTATCTGCCTATAGAACAGCATGCAAGGGAACACTGGATCCATTAATTCTCCAGACAATAATCTGCTCATTGCAAGATATCACAGTACTAGAAGGGAGATGTCACAGAAGTGGGGACTGGCTCAAGTATGTATTGTAAAGAATGTTCTGTTTATAATGTACAACATTGTCTGTACATTGGAATAAGCCTGATTGTGAAATGCATACTTACTGTAGAACCTATGTACATACATTGCCAGTAAGTTAATGTGGGTTAGATAATAACATATACTTTTATAACCATCTTTTGTCACTGTTTGAGTATTTATTGTTAATATATGGTTATGATTATATTGCATTGTAAACACTATGGGGTCTATTCACGAAGCTGCCGAAGAATCTGGCCGTGGCTTCGGCCGATCCTTCGGCTAGCCTCGGCCCCAGGACCCCTTCGGTTCAGTAGAACTGAAGGGGTGTTGTACGGGCTATTCACAAACTAAGTACTATTTTTGTATAGTCCAGCGCAAAAATATGCCACTCAAAGTAATTCCAAGGCCAAAAATTTTATGATAAAGAAGGGAATGGTTATGACCCCTGTGAGTTTTTTTCTTTTACTATCTAATTAGACTGGAGACATTTCCCTTCACTTCTTGTCTTATAGACAGAACAGGAAGTGACAGGAAATCTCTTTGAATTGAAGAGAAATATCCTTCTTGACAATTCTGATGGGTTTAGATCCAGCTACAGTAGTTACATGCATGCTGTTAGAATACACTAGCTTCATCCAGGCTGAATTCAGGTTTTCTATGTAATTTTATCCGGATTGCATTACGCATCATTGTTCAAGCCCTGAAGAAGGAGGACTGCTTACCCCTGATAATCATTGGCTGTATCTGTTGTTTCCAATAAATTAAGATTTGAAATAAATTGAAAGTAAAACAGTAAGCGCTCCTAACTTCACACTTAGAACTACTTGGCAGTTGTCACCAAAACCAGTGCTAATTTTGGAAGATTTCCCATCTATTTCTGTTCAATTACTGCAAAAGTAGTTGATGCTTGGAACAGGTTTCCAGCAAAGGCAGCAAGTTAGTCAACAGTAGACATGTGCACTGCCAAAAAATTCGTTTCGTTTCGTTTACAGTAGGGGAATGTAAACATGCTTGGGACCTACATAGATCTATACTAAAAAAAGATGTAATTGAAAAACAAAAATTAAAAAATTGATTCTTCAATGCTCTCTGCCCTCGCCCCTCCTCCTCCTTCCTCCAAGATAGGAGACAGATGGCTGCTACAGCCTGCTCTGTCTCTTGTAATCTTGTACTGGACAGAAAGTTCAGGGAAGCTGAGCTGAGAGAGTTGGAACTGTTCTGAAACATGATGACTGTAAGTTTTCACGCAAAAATGTAACCACTTGCTGTCCGGAGCAATTTCTTACTATTTTAAACACTTTTTATTGCTATCACATGGGGGATAACAAGCCTCTCTTTATGGAGACATCAGGGGTCTTTCAGACCCCTAATGTCACCTAGGGACCCCAAAGAAGCTGAGGAAGCAGAGATCTGCTTCCCCAGCTTCTTCTCCTGGCTCTAAGCCAGAGAATGTAAACAGTGACACCGGAAGTGATGTACAGTAATACATCACTTCCAGGTCCAGTGATCGGAGGAGAGATCAGCGGCTGGGAGCATGATGCTGATCGATCTCTCCGATCATTGCGGGGGACAGCAGAGCCCGGGGAAGACGGCGGCAGCCCCGGCGGGGGGACGACGACATATCACACGCTGTACAAACAATCCGGCTGTATAGACATCGGATCGCTTATACCTGAACAGCCATCGTCGGCTGTTTAAAATTATACCAAGAACACAGCTGGTTTCACCACTTCTGCGGGCCGCCGTATATGTACGTATTGCAGCCTGGAAGTGGTTAAATAGATACTTTGCTGGGCTATGTATATATGCTTGATCAGGATTCATTATTGAAAAAGCATGAGAGTTTAAAGCAGAGCTCTCCAGACTGTTTATTAACCCTTGCAGTTGGGCTACCCCCGCACTGTAAGAGTTAACTCTTCGTTTTCATCTAGGGATTAAATAAAAAAAAAGTTACTCACCCACTCCTCCCAGCCGGCTTGCTCTTAGACCTGTCCTTCCAGCCTCGATACCCCTCTACTGCAGCGGTCTAAGGAACCTCGAGTCATCACGTCCAATACATAGTGTATAGGATGTGAGGATGCCGAGGGCCATATCAACACTGCAGCATAGGGGGAGAGAGGCTGGAGGGAATGCTGTGACAGCCAGATGGCTCTGAGGTTCGAACTTTTTTTATTTAATTTTTGAGACGAATATGAGCAATTAACCCTTGCAGTGCAGGGGGTAACCCCACTACAAGGGTTAATCAAAATGTTCACGGAGTTGTTCTTTGATACTCTACTACACTCTAATACTATACTCTAATACAATACAAGATTTAACAATATCCTGGCCATACACTGGTACAAAATCTTGTAAGAACATCTGATAATGCCACCAGAGACTTGACAAATGTCATTAAAAATTTTGTTTCATTTTAACATTCGATTTTGGAACGAATGGGGTTTTCCAAACGAACCACATTTACTGTTACAATTTTGTTTGTTCAAAAAACAAAATTCCATTCATTTTTTCATCACTACAGTGGAAAACAATCATCTATTGAACCCCATTAACTACAAGAAAAGCAAACAAAGGTTCCAAAAAACAAAACCATTGGTGTATTGTCAGCTTCCCTATTGCCTTACATTGAAGTATATCTTCTTCTTTCCTTCGCAGGTTTTCCATGCAGAATGAAGTAGAGAGTGGGCGCCCTCTACAGGACAAATATGCTAACTGCAGCTAGAATCTACTGCTCAAAAAAAGTCCCTTACTTCGTAGTGTTCACAACGTGCTCTCTTTCCAAAGCGAAATCATGTAAAAACAGTAGAACACTCACATACACTCAAACTCTATCTAAAGCACAGCAACGTGTCCATGAATCCAATTACACTTGTCTACCTGCAAAAAATAAATAATAAAACTCTAAGCCAGCATAGCTAATTTGGAATACAGTAGCTATTGTCTGTTCACTGACACTTGCAATTATGCTCTCAATAGCTATTGAACTAGTGCCAATAATTCAACAGTCACGTTTTCATGCCCCATCCCCCCCATATGCTTCTTAAACCTCCCCCAGCAGTTATGATAGCGATTATGACTCTGCTTAATTAGAAGAACGTATGGGACAGTGACTGTGAAATCTGCAAAGAGATTTCGTAGGAGATGCGTCAGCTGGAGGCTGCAGGCTATTGGGGGAAGCGCTGTGCTCTCTTCTTTAACTAATTATAAAGAAGCCCGGCGATGTGATTTCTCCAGCGAACCTCCCAACCACACACGTCCATTTAAAGGGAAGAGGCTGGTAGAGGTTGTCACTTCTCCCTCTCTGCTCTCTCCCTACTCTCTCTATAGCTCGCATTGAAAAGTAGAGGAGGGAACCAACTACAAGACTTCTTCTGAGCACTTCTTCCGTGGGCTACACCTCGTCTCTTTTGCTCTTTCCTCTAGAGACCTTGACTACTTTGTTCCTCTATAAATATTTTGCTGCCCAATACAGAATCACACATTGAAGCAGCTGTGGTGGATCATCTGCTGCAGAGCTAACACGGAGCCATGCAAGTGAGTACCATCAGACATTGGAGTTTGTTGAGTTACCTGTTCACAGGAACAATGAAAACATCTAAAGCTTGAGATGTACTCATCTCCAAATAGTAGATCAATTTATGTCTATGTCTTTTTGGACAGACTGGGTTCAGTTGTATAGAACCTTTAGCCTTTAACAGCACAGATAAATGAAGTTATATATGTAACATGACTGTATATGACAGACAATGTAATGTGATTTTATATATTTTTCTCTTCTTTTTTTCCAGTCAATAACGCTGGTTAGTAGACACTGCTGTTTAGTCCTGGCCATAACCACGTACCTGTATGTGACCATTCGAGCAGATTGCAGCAAAGATTGCGCTTCCTGTGTTTATCACTTGGGACAGGCAACTGAAATCAACACTCTGGTAAGTCATGAGGAGCAGTTTCTGGGACTTGGGAAACTTAGAAAGTTGAAGGTTCTGCAGAAAGACTTAGAGCAGGCAGACATCAGTTCAGCACCTTGGAGAGTAGTAGCACTAAGCTACATTTCTCAAGCAGCCTTTACCAACACTATGTAGCCTTCTACAACAGCAGATGTTTGCCAAGTACCCCTGGATTTGCCCGTTTCTCCAAAGTGCCCCCGATATCTGTAAATGTATTAACTGCATTCTAGTTTAGAATTATCAAACTGCGTTTATCAACTCTATGTAGTCTTGAACAACAGCAGATGTTTGCCAAGTACCCCTGGACTTGCCAGTTTCTCCTCAGTTATTTATTATTATTGCAGGTATTTATATAGCGCCGTCAATTTACGCAGAGCTTTACACAGTGCACATTCACATCAGTCCCTACCCTCAAGGAGCTTACAGTCTAAGGTCCCTGTCTCACATCCATACACACAAGGGCCAATTTAGACAGGAGCCAGTTCCCCGATATCTGTAAATGTATTACCTGCATTCTAGTTTAGAATTCCCAAACTGCGTTTATCAACTCTATGTAGCCTTTAACAACAGCAGATGTTTGCCAAGTACCCCTGGTACTTGCCAGAGTCTCCAGATTGCCCCCCCTGATGTCTTTAAATGTATTACCTGAATTCTTTAAAGTGACATTAAACTCAGGAGTTAAATCTTTAAAATACATTTGAGTACCTTAACTAGTAACAGAAATGTATCTGATTTGTGTATCACTCAGCTGTAGATCCTGAAGTCATCTCTGAATTGGTGCTGACATTGTCCTTCCTTCTGGAGGGTGGCTACTTTTTTTTCCCATGGTCCTTGTGTGTGTTGTAAAGTAGTCAGCGATCCAAGCTCACTCCCATGATGGACTACAATCTCAATACAAATTAGTAAACTAAATGTGAGACTGTAGTTCATCACGGGAGCGAGCTTAGAGAGGGGACTACTTTACAACACACATAGGGACCATGGGGAACAAAGGTAGCCACCCTCCAGAAGGGAGCACAGTGTCAACATGAATTCAGAGATGATTGGAGGATCTATAGCTAAATGATATACAAATAAGTTACATTGTTGTTAATAATTAGGGTACCTGAATGTAGTTTTAAGGTTTAACTCCTGAGTTTTACATGCATGCTGAAATCAGTGAATGTGACATGCGCCAAACTGTAGGTGAGTCTTCCAGGTGTATGTGATTTAAATGACATTAATTGACTCCTCACCAATTAATTTTGGTGAAAGTCACATTCACTACTTGTAAATATGCCCCTAATTGTACATATGTACATATCAAAGATAGAATGTGTTTTAATAGATACAAAATATACTCTTTTTTGCAAAATGTACTATTTGCCAAAAAATATTAAACTGCCATTCTGATTTAATTTAGCAGACAGAATGGTCATCATGGGCTTGTCAGAAGTACACTTAGTGGAAGTAGTGCTTGTTATGATTGTAGACTGATCCTTTTCTGAATTCACTACAGTTTGCCGATAATGTAGACATATAAGATGAGCTTATATACAGTATGTGTATAATATTCTGAATGTAGCAGAAAAATTACAATATGCAGTAGCAAAGTGATCGCAAATCAAACATGTTATTGACAACTAAAGCTTAAAGAGATAATATTCCTGAATTATTTTTACCAGGATAAGATAATATATTATTTGATTGCAGACTTTATTGGAATATTACTAGGTAGGTTATTATTGGCAATACATTGAGGAGCTGATTGAACTCTATTATTCCCTGCACTCCTGCAGCTCCCTTGTCATTCCTTACAATCTTGCAGGTCCCTTGCCATCCCTTACCATCCTGCAGTTCCCTTGCCAATAGTTACAACCCTGCAGCTCCCTTGTCATTCCTTACAATCCTGCAGCTCCCTTGTCATTCCTTATACTCCTGCAGCTACCTTGTCATTCCTTACAATCCCGCAGCTCCCTTGCCAATCCTTACAACCCTGCTTTCTCTGAACTCTTATGAAAAGACACACAGAACTCTCCCTACTGATGGATCAAAGCACAATTCATTCCTGTTAGGAATTGTTGGCAGGGTAAACTTCTCCTGCCCTTCACAGTGCTATCAAAGTGAATCCATAAAGCATCATTTTCTATTCTCTTTAGGATGCATGTCAAAACACCTTATGTATTTGTTGACATTGTATGTACCTAGTGCAAGATCAAAGGACATTTGTATCCTTACCATAGTCTTGAGAGCAGGTAGGCACAGATGAAGTACACACCAAGATATAGTATTGCTTTCTGGGTTGGCCTGGTTATGTTACAGTGTTATTATACATACGTATTAATAGTATAAAATGTTCATCAATTGGAATAGTCATAAAGGTTTCCTAATTAAGTGAATAAAAATGAATTGGTTTTATATCTAAACAATAATTGTAAGATATTAGGGCTTATAAATAAATGTTTGATACAAATAATAGGCATGCAAAGAATACCATGTACAGTTTATACTACCATAAAGCTAAGGGTGTCTTGGCACTTCGTTGCTTTGGTAGTAGTTAGCACTGTCGTCCAGCAACACAAATGAGCAGACACTGGTATGAACTTTATGTCTAGTGTACTTGACATATTTAGACAGACTGGCAAGGAAAACAATCTTGTTACTCGTTGAAAATATCGTTTTGTGTTCTTATAATAACAGTGTCTGTTTTACCTTATGTCATTAAAATATTTAATGTGATGCTGTTATTAGGAATAGACAGTGATAAGCACAATATTGCAAAATCATGACTGTAGATTCTAAATATAAAATTAAATTGAAAGATACAACACCTTCTTTGTGTTATGAATCCTGTAATGTGTGAATACTTGTTGTCACCAAAATTGTCATTTATACTTTAATGATCCTTATATGCATATATTCAAAGTAGTTCATTTAATTATCTATTATCAGACACAGCAGAGAATGGACTTATTAAACTTAAACATCAAGTTAGACAATGTGTTATGACTGACACAGACAATTAAAAGGAATATTTCGCCATTGTTCTAGAACAATTCCACCATTCTGAATGTATTGCATTTATTTGTCATTAAAAGAATGGGCTGTAGAATAATCTCTGCAGTATTATGATCAATAGTCATCATTAAATGACATTATCTTGGACAATATAATTGCATGTGCGTGTGTCATAAGGGGATCATTCATCAATGTCTACACTTACCACCTGATGAGTAAGCACTGCAATATACCATAACGAATATATCAATCCTATGAGATAACAACGCACTTTTCATGAAGACACTCTTGAACGTCACGCCATATTTACTATATGCCAAGCTCCTTATAGCATCAATTATATAATCAGAATATATAGAATCAGTTATATAATATAGTAAAGAAAGCTTTTGGACTTTCAAAAATATTCACAGCTAAACGTATCAGAGATGGATTTCCTATTAATTTAGTACTAACAATACATATACTGTCTGACTGACCAAAGTGTTTTCAGCAGATCCCTTATTTGCAACCCCCTATCTTACTTTAGGATTCATAGAACACAGGAATTATTTCAACCGCATACTAAATCATTGCTATCCGAACAGATGTGCTCTCAGAGAAATAGTGAAGTGTTATTCTTAAGTTCAACATGGCCTAGATTATACAGGTATAACTGACAAGTAAGTAATGTAAGTTGGTGGAAACAGCACTAAAATGTAGTAACCCCCGGCAACCACTAAACTGCACGGAAAGGAAGTCTCTGATTAATTGCTAGGGGATACCATGATTTTTTATGTTGATGACAAGTAAAGCCCATTAAGCTTTTAAATGACCAGGGAATATTGCTATTGCCTAGCTGAAACACAAATCTATGGATATGTAGCAGTGTCTTTATCTGTAAACTGCAGCATATATTCCACTGGCTATAACCTGGAGGAAAAGTGGAGCAATTGCAAGTGCCATTAAGGGTTCCTCCTTTATATATGACTAGAAATATTGTCTTTTGGGGAAATAGAAATTTGGAACACTAGAATGCTTGGAATTGTAGCAATTCTGTAATCAAAATAATGTGTTTCAGGCTCTCAGTATTCAAATTAATGATACAATGTAATGTAACAATTCACTCACTGATTGTCTAGTGTTCAGGCACAGATAAGTATCTAGAGCTTCTCTGACATTTGCTGCTAAGAAGATGAAAATTTAACTAAAGAGTGCCAGAAATGAGTGATTTTCCACTGCTAAGTATTTGGGAAGGATAGTTTGCATTTAAAATGTAAGCATGATTTTAGCAGCATCCCAGTCTACTGTCTTTTTTCTCATGTGACACATTGATTTTATTTTTTTATATAAATCAGCTCTAGTTCTAAACCAGGTTTTCTCAACATTGTCACCACTAAGGAATCCTTAAAATAGTGCTCAGGTTTACAGGGAACCGCGGTAAAAAAATATTACATCTAAAGCTTATAGTGCAATAGCGTCATCAGTAAATAGAAATAATAAATAAAAGAATAAAGAACGTGATGTATTTGATACCTAGAGCGGATCATGTTTAACATCCCCTGCTGTATTTGACACAATTATTTTTAGGTAAATTTAAAAATGAAACAAATAAAAACAATGTTCAGAAAAAAAAATACAGATGATGAATATGATAGTACCCCCTTTACATTGGTGATCAGTGGAGAGGTGCCCCTTCCACTGGTGGTCAGTTTAGTGCCCCCCTTAGATTGGTGATCAGTAGAAAAGTGTGCTCTTACATTGGTGATCAGTGAAGAATTTTCCCTTTACATTGGTGCTCAGTGAAAAATTGCCCTCTTACAGTAGTGGTCAGTGGAGAATTTCCCCCTTATATTGGTGGTACGTTTGGTGCTCTCTTACCTTGGTGGTCAGTGTAATAACCACTTACATTGGTGATAAGTTTGGTGCTCCCTTATATTGGTCGTAAGTGTAATATCCACTTACACTGATGGTCAGTGGAGAATGCCCCCCTTACAATGGTGGTCAGTGAAGTACTCCCTGATATTGTTTTTTTAGTGACAAATTACCCTCTTACATAGGTAGTCACTGCAGTGCTCACTTACATTGGTGGTAAATGGAAGATTACCCCTTTACATTGGCAGTCAATTGAGAAGTGGCCCCCTTACATTGGTGGATAATGTAATGTTCTCTTAAAATGGTGGTCATTGGAGTGCTCTTTACACTGGTGGTCAGTGGAGCAATGCCCCCTTACTATGGTAGTCAGTGTAGTGTCCAATTGGACTGATAGTCAGTGGAGACTGACACACTTATATTGGGAGAAGCAGAGAATTGCTTCCATACATTGGTGGTCAGTGAAGATGTGCTCTCTTACAGTGGCGGAACTATCGCTGGTGCAGCCAGTGCCGGGGAACACCGGGGCCTATGGCTGTGGGGGGGCCTAGTGGGGTTCGTTCCTGGGCTCCCCCACAGCCTCAGTGGGGTCCGGTCCTGATTTTTTTGGCAGTGCACGGTCCCGGTGTTCGAACACCGGGGCCCCGCACTGCTGATGGGCTTCTCCGTGAGGGGGCGGGTCCTGTGACTCACCTCCCCTCCCGGCCGTGTCCATAGTAACGGGCGGCGGGAGGGGAGTCACAGGAGGCGTGTGTGTGTCACAATGGCAGAGGTGAAAGGGGAGGGGGTGGAGGAGGCCGGGCTCCAGCAGCAGGTAAGAAGGGTTAGGAGGAGGTACAGGGAAAGGGATCCTGATGACCAGACCAGCCTACCTGGGACCCTGCAGAGCCCACTATAGAGAGTCTCAGGTGGGCTATGCAGGATCTATGGTGTGCTCTGCAGGGTCTCAGGTAAGTCCAGCACGCTACTGCAACATTAGAGACTGCTGGGGGGGGGGGCAGTGTTATGCACTCCCGCGCCCCCCCCCCCACCCCAAGCGGGGGCCAGTGTGATCCGCTCCTGCGCCCGCCCCCTCCTCCCCCCCCCTCTAGGGAGGGGGGCTCAAGATAAAATCTTGCACCAGGGCCCTTTGGTTATTAGGTCCGCCACTGCTCTCTTACATTGGTGTTCAGTGGAAAAAGTTCCTCTTTACTTGGTGGTCAGTTGGAGAAGTGCCCACTTGTGCTGATGATTAATAGAAAGAATACCCTATTGCATTGGTGGTCAATGTAAAGAATGCCTTTGTCATTGGGGCTAAAAAGATAAGAAACAGTGCACCAAACCAGAAAAATCTGCCCAGGTCAATTTTTTTTGTCGTTGCATTAAGTAAATAAGACCAAAGTGTTTCTGGGGATACAAAGGACCCCCTTCAGCATGGCTATAAAGTGCAAAGGTAGGCAGAGGGCTAGATAATTGTAAAATAAAGCATTTAGAGGATATTTAATATTAGTTCTGAGATATGTCTGCTTCCAATGCATATTCTTGTTACCCTTGGAGATCCCAAAACATGTTGGTCTTTTTTTACCCAATGCAACCACAAATAAAATTGATCTAGACATATATTTCTGGATTGGCACACTCTTCCTTATCCATTTAACATAGTATTTCAAGAACTTAGCTAAGGCTTCTGTACATTAGAGAGTTGCCTGTGAAACCATTCTCCTAGCAGCAACCTATCCAACCGGTACTCTGACAATACCAACAGATCTAGCACTCCTCACCTCCACCATTCTTCTACATTGGCAGTCACTGTAGTGCTAACTTGCATTGTTATGGTCATTGGAAAGTGTTCACTGTTACATTAGGGGTCAGTAAAAAGAATGCTGCTTACATTAGTGATCACTCTTCCCACTCTGCCAGTGGGAAGAGTGGCCCACATAAAACATCAAAAAGAACATTGGCGTGAGAACAAGACAAGATGAGAGGCTTCTTTTGTCCCAAGTCATTGGCCCTGCCAAGCCAGGTTAGTGCCAAAACCATCAGTCGCCATCAGCCAAGAGATTATTCCATCACAGCTTACTGCCCAAGGGGCCCTTAGCAACCTCTGGGGGAATACTTGGGTTCTGCAGAAACCTGGCTTAGCAAGGCTGGTGTAAAAAACAAAATCAGTGATATTCCACTCTTATTTTCAAGTGTGTCTAGTATTTGTCACTGGAACACTTATCTTTAAATACTGTTGTGAAAAGATATGAATAGAATGACAACAGTAATAGTGGGCTGGAGTTAACAAAGCATACACCATGAGACTGGGTTGTGTTCTTCATAACATGTTATCATGATCTGCTTATACATTTACTAGATTTATTACAACCATTGTTTATTCGGCAAATAGCAGTAAAGTAAGCATAACCAGCCATGAAAATTTTCAGTTTTGCTAATCATTATATAGTACAATGACCTCTTATTTGTTGAAGTGGGTTACTGCACTATTATTATCATCATGTCTCTTGTACTTGTACTCTTGGTGCTACAGCCCATGAAGCTCCTTGCCCTTGTAAATGCATTGCCTTATTCAATAAGCCCATGAGATAGCTAGTTAGTCACATTAATTAGACTTGTTCTTTAATGTTGAAGTCATTGCTGTCTCACTCAAGCAACTTCTTTAGTTTTAATGAGAGTCAGGAACACACCTCAGCATTTTTTATCCACACAGGTAGTTCAGTCACAAAACAATGTGTTAGGGAAAAAATGATTGGCCAAGAGCATGAGGTTTGATGGTTGTGTAAAATTTATGAAACCATCTTGTTCCATTTCCGTAATCCAGTCACTATTGTGGTAGGGAATGTGGAATAGGTGTTAATTGTTCACAGTACGTCTGAAAGTGTGAAGTGTTGTCCAACCCCTCGGTAGAGATGTTGAAATGGCATTTTATGTGAGTGACAGATGTCCAAAATGTTCACCTCACTATACTTACTTTTCTTTGAACATAGGAAAATGCTGAGTCCAAACCTGAAAAGTTGCATTATATTGATGGTCAGTTGCTTTGTCTCCCCATTGTACAGGTCTTTGCATTCTTCACTACACAAGATTGCATATACCATGTTACTTCAATTGTGTTTGGGTGTTGGGTATTTTGGATGTACAGATTTATGTCTCAGTCTGTTGCTGGGCTTGAAAAACACAGGGATGGAATGTTTGTTAAAAAGCCTTTTGAGTTTCTCTAACACTACTGCCACATACAGGATACTTTGTGTATTCTGCGTCTTCCCTTTTTTAGGGGGTCTTGTGTTTTTTATTGAACTTTTAGATGCTGGGGTATGTTGGCTGGAGGTAGATTCTGATTTGGTCATATGTACCCAAACTGCAGGGCACCATTTTTAATTTTTGCTTTCTAGCTTTAGCTAGGTGAACAATCTCTGCTCCTTTAGTAATCAACCCGTATGTGGACAAATAGCTCTACATATATTTACATACACTATCCACTTTATTTGTCTTGTTGTGCTTATTGTTCTTCCAATGTATAAGAACACAGAAGTCAGGACTTCTCTGTGGACTGCTAAAAGCAATAGTTATGCTTGTCTGCTTAGTTATGCTAAAATGTGCTCCTGCAATGCTCTATAATGCCTGCATGGTCCTCCAATTTTTTTCCTTCTTCTAAAAAACTCTGCCATGTGAAATTAAATATGGACTTCATAGCTTTCATAATGGGGCCCTTGTTGTTCCTGTGTTGGCCCTTCTGCTTTGAAGCACAAAAAGCATCAACTGCTGTGCTTGTGTTTTTAAATGCTTTCAGACCCAATTTCTCCATGGCTTCTACATTCTCAACACTCAAGACAGACAGCACAAGAGCTTTGATCATAACTTTAGCAGAGCTGTACTAGACATAATAGGAGAAGGTGAAATGTACACTTTCAGAGTGGGCTATATCAAGATTACCTTCCACTATTAGCACAGATGCAACCTTGTTTTTGCACACAAAAAAGTGCAACTCTCCATAGACTGGATTCTCTTAATTATAATTATGTGCACAGGACTATGTATGCTTTGAGGGTAAAACATCCCAGGTTTATGCAGGATTACTGAGC